>NC_056728.1:1795718794-1796018794 GCF_019279795.1 Protopterus annectens | reverse complement strand
GAAATGGTTTCCAGCAATTTACAGGAAAAAAAATAAATCAAATGTGCTCAGAGCTGATCAAAATAAATGAAACATTTAAAGAGTAAATAATAAAAGACTGTAAAAAATTAAAAAAGCTTTAAATAGCTATCCAGATGAACTGACGAAACTGTACAAATCACAGTTTAAAATGAAGAAAAGGCTGGCTGAGTATGAAACTGCTAAAGAAGAGATGTTTCAAAAATAGTAGAGGTAAAGGTAGATGACAGAACACAGAGAAAAACCTGAGATTTTCTGCTGTACCAGAGAAAATAGAAAGAACAGACTTTTAATAATTTTACGAAAACACAAACAAGCAACTGGTCTGGTATTTCACAACAGGATTTGTTAACTGAAAGTTATCACTATACATGGTATCCTACAGACTTCTAAAAGGTGATGTGTGTGGCATACAAGGCATCCACTAACCCATCACTGATGGATTTTACTGCACATCAGCAAGTCAAATGGCATCAGAAATACTCAGTCTAGAGATCTTAACCTCTTCTGCAACATGAATAGAATAGTTTGGAAGGAAAGGTATATAGGTTCAAAGGTTGGTACTAGGCTATGGGCCCTAAGGCCTATACAAGCCTAGCCATAACAGTTCCCCAGCTATTTTTTCCCAAGAACTTTACTTCCCAGGTCCCCTGTCTAGCAGGGCAACTGACATGTTACCTGGGGTGAATTTCCTATCTCCCATCCAGTCATCAAGTTTCCTTTTGAAGTGGGCCAAAGAGGTGCTCTGCTTGACATGTATGGGCAGTCTATTCCAGGGAATGGAGAGTCTCTGGGACAGGAATCAATACCTCCAGCATGTATTGTTCATTGTGATGACCAGGTTTAGATCCCTGGAGCACATAGCTATTAGGGATTGGGATTTCTTTAAGTGTAGCATGTCCAACAGCTCTATCAAAGAGGATACCGCTGCTATGGGACTGACTCCTCATCCACATAAAACAAAGTTTGCCCCTTTCAACTTAATCTATAATTGGAAAACAGAAAAGTTACCCCAGGACTTCCCTTGTATTACAGACTGACAGATGCAGATCCTAAATGCATTACCTCATACATGGCTCCCCCCATATTATCTATGGTACGATCCCTGTTATTTTCAATAGGGGTAATGCATAATTATAGATGAAGGGATGTGTAAGGTCAGTCTATAACCAAATGAGGTAGGTCATTTTGAGCACAAAAAGGAAAATTGGCAAGGTCTAAAATGGCCCACAAGGGCATCTAGCTTAATACTTACCTATGAAAAGGCACATTGTATGTATGCTCTAAACCCGGCCAAAAAAAGCAGCCAATACCTGCAATAGTAAAGATGCAATCAAACCTTGAGAAAGAGTTGATCCTGACAAAACTGTTAGAAGGACAAAGTATTAAAAACTGCCAACAGTAGAGTGTTTGTAAGATAAGATTATTCAATGTACACCAAGCAGAAGAAAAGCAAACTTATCCCAGCAATCAGGGAATGTTGAGAGGCAGGTGTAAGATTGAAGCTGCTGTATCCAGCTGTCTTCAGAATATTTTTTCCTGGAGAATCAGTCTTTTTTTTTTTTTATGCAAAACTAAGAGAAACATCTGCATTCCCGGATATAATAATATAGTTAATTAGGAGACTATATGAGAGATCAGAGGCAAAAATTAAAGTGGGAGAGTCCCTCTCTGACAAGTTGTGTCTGAACAGAGGAACCAAGCAGAGATGTCATCCTTCCCCTTTATGTGCTTTACACTTGGAGTCACTGGCAAAGAAAATAAGGGACTCAGAAATTTAAGGATATAATTTATATGGTTATCAAGAAGAGATTGCTTTATTTGTAGATGTTATTTTTGTGTGATAAAATCAGAAAAGGGTATCTTGGTTTTGTGGAACATTTTCTGGCAATTTCAAGTCTTTTTGAGATATAAAGTTAAAAAAGATAAAGGCTACAGCTATAAACTATGTTCTCACACATGGATTTATTCATAAATACCCATATTTATGGGGGCAGAATAAAATTAAGTATTTAGGAGTATGGAATAAGAAGGATTCTGTTATGGCAGCTAAGGATATGTGGGAAGAGACTACCCAAAAGATATAAAAAAAAATGAGAAACTGGAAGCTCTTATTTACGGATACAGATAACGAGATATACGCAGTGAAAATGTTTTTAATCCCTTTAGTTTTATATACAGAGCAGTTATATTTTTTTCAACCAGAGAAGAATATGTGGACATAAAATGAAGGAACTGATCTGGGAAAGGAAAAGAGCAAGAGTCAAGTGGGATACGTTGATCCTTCCAATAAAGGATGTGGTTTAGGATTACCGGATCTGAAGGGTATTTTAGAGCTATGCAGTTCTGTTCATATACATAATACAAGTAGGAAGCTAGAACTCGAAGTGGAAAGGGATGATGATGAAGCAGGGAGAATTCAAGAAATAAGGAGACAGTGGGATTTTGGATGCAGATCCTTAAGGAGAACAGCAGTCATATAGAATATTAGATTCGTAAAGTAGAAGAAAATATTCTAAGAACTAACCCAACACAATAATGGGGAAATGAAGTTTTGCCAATAAGGATGATTGCAATTAGTGGTACAGAGAATAGGGAAGAGGAGGCTGGAATGTACTGGAAAAAACTGGCAAAGGAACCAAGGTACTGGGAGCAAACAGAGAAGAAAAGGTAAGAGAACTGGAAGATGCCAAGAAGAGATTTGGACTGCAGGCTAGAGAATGCCTTCCTTATCAGGGAATGACATCAGACTATGGGCAAAGATAAAGGGATAGGGAATCCTAAGTTAAAGACTTGCACTGGTAGAGTTTTTAGCTGAATCTCAAACAGAAGCTGATGTTAAAAAAGGGATAATTAGTAGGGCATACAACATACTGCATGATAATTATAGGAATCAGAGGAAATCAGAAAAGATTTGGGAGATAGATTGAATAAGCAATTAAAAGGAAACAATGGGAGGACATACGCATGGCTCCCAAATATGCAGCAAAATCTAGAAAACTTCGGATTTTTGCTTGGAAGCATTAGCGTAGGTATTTTTATACCCCCCAAGCAGGCTCCACAGAATTAATCCTCAGGTAGATGCCTAATATTGGAAGTACAACTGGGAGCATGTTTTGGGAATGTAATGAGTTGACAGACTTTAAAAATTCCCTACAGAATACTCTGTCAGAAATATTGTCAAGTAAATGGATGTAACTACGGAAATTATTTTTTGAGCTGGGATACAAGATCTTAACTGCCTACACACACAGTAAGACCATGTTAAGTTTACTTCTGGCGGCTGCCAAAAAACAATTACTAGAAAATGATAAAGTCTGAACCAAATGAATTCGAAGTACTGGAGAATGTAACAGTGAAAAAAGATCTGGAAGTGGGATTTTTAGAAAAGGGTAGAAGCAAATTGCATAGAAAAAAATGGAAACTGTGGGAACAATACATACAGAACAATGTTTCAGAGGAGCAGTGAGGTTTAAGGGAAGGCAGGAACTGAGCAATTTATGTAATGTTGAATTGGTGGCAGTTATATAAAAGAATGGATGTGATGTATAAAACTAGTAACAAGTTAATATGGTTTTTGCCTATACTTAAGTGATAATTCAATAAAGGTGTTAAAAAATGTTATTGAATTTTTATCTGAATACAACTAATGCATGTTAGCCACATAATATACTCTCACAGGACTAACTTTGACTGTACTATCTCACCAGACACTTGGTCAAAAATGTTAGAGCAGTACCAGAGGAGTGCTCAGATTGTTTGAAAGATACGTGAATTTCTTTACTCACTGGAAAATAACTTAGACACTTAGTTTGTTAGTTTTTAATATGCTCATCAAAGTTTGGTACTCTATACAGGTAGTTCTGAGATTAATGTTTTCTGCACATTACAGAGAAAGGGGGTCTCTCAATGGATACTCTTCTCTCAGCTTTTCTTTACCAACCTTAGATTTTCTGCACAGGTCTGGGACAGTGTGCAGTTTCTAAGTTTATTGCACGAGTGTGTTGTTTAATATTTAGGATAAGTGATGGCAGGGATTTCTGCATCCTGTCAATAACCTCTAGAGTTCTAGTAAAAAGTCCCAAAGTATTCACTATAATTCCTGGAAAGTTAATTCTGCAGTTAAATGACGACTGGTGAGGGACAAGGAACAACAGCTTTGTGCTCTGCTCCTATTTTGCTAGGAAACTAAGCTTAAGCACAGCCTAACGTCTGAGTTGCACAAACTTTAGAGGAGATGGGAGTGCTCTTTTCCATCTCACCTGTGTAATATGGCACAGTGATTCTTTTGAGATTGATTAGGGATGAGAGACTGCAAAAAAAGGAAAACAAGAAGTGGAGGTGATATAAGTGTATAACCACACTGCAGTAATGCTTTCTGGGACTCGGTATGGCCCTAATCAGGGACAGATGGGGATTTCTTGGAATTTGCCAGTAAGCTGGACTAACTGGGAAGTAGATTACTTCCAGTGAATTTAGGAGGATTTTTAAAAATTTTGCTCAGTCTTTCATACTATATAGGGTGCCATAGGGCAGATCCTGCATGTCTTAGAACAGCGACAAAATTACTGGCATAATTTGTGTTGCTGTTCACACTATTTTCTAAATGGCAACAAAAGCCGGCCAGATCCGATAAAAAAAACTGTTATATAAAGAATCTATTTACATTTTAAAGTGTAATACTAACGGGTTAAACACAGAGTGCACTTGGAAGCTGTTAATTTGATTACTGTTTAATTGTTTAATGATCTTTATAATTAGTATATAAGCTATGTGAGCATTTTAAAGTTTATACTCCTGGAAGGCAGTTGTTTTGCTGAGGCGCTTGAGTTGATTTCTAATAAAGTCTTTATCTGATCTGGCTGGCTTTCGTTGTTTTATATTTAATATAGTTTTATTTGCTGCTTGTTGTGCCTATTTTCTAATTAGCACTTGACTTTAACCAATGGTTGGTCGGGTTGGCATGATCACGAACACTTTGCCTAATCACATTTTTTTAATAGATAATGAAACCATGGCAGTCTGCCCCACCATCTTGGTGTATGGACCCTATGGGTCTAAGATATATGTAGGAAAGTGCAGAACTAGGGGACTGGGTTTCAAGGTACTGCAGAGACAACTGGTTCATAAGGCAGTTATTGGTCCAAGAAATCATTAAGTCGTCTAACCTAAATTCTTAATTGCTTTAGGCCCTCTCTGGTTAAGTGGCTTACTCTGAGGTAATGTAGTAGACAAAGGGTGGGTGAGAGAATCAAACCTTGGACCACAGGAAGAGGCTTAAAATACCATAGCCTTAATTCTCTGTGCAACTTACCAGACAAGATGAAGACCCTGAGGTCTCTATGTGGTACTGCTGGGTTGCCTTTTAGATGGGGGTATTAGGAATCGGTGTTCAAACTAAGGAAGCACCAAGAGGAATGATCAGACAGACTGATATGCTGCAGGCACAGCCGGCCTTAGGCATAGGCCAACTAGGTGGCCGCCTAGGGCGCCGCTCTAGCAGGGGCACTTCTCCAGTATTTATTTGGTGTAAGTAGATGAGGATGGGGGCACTGGGTGGTGTGGTAGGGGGCATCATGGAGCCTTGTTGCCTAGGGCATCAGTTGACCTAAGGCCACTCCTGGCTGCAGGAGAAAGATAATGTCCTGCTACTGGAAAGAGAGCACTGTATAACAGTGTGTGTGTGTGTGTGTGTGTGTGTGTGTGTGTGTGTAGGGACCATCAGTTAGGTCCAACTCAAAACCACAAAAATGAGGTTACAGACTTACAAAGGAATACAGTTATGATATGCTGGGGATAATATGAGAAATCTGTTTTGGGCAAAACACGTATAGTCATCCATGGTTCCAGCATGCAGGATTAGGAAGAGGCAGATAGAGCAGGTCATAATAATCTTTATTCTACAGGAGAGACTCAATTGATCTTTAAGGAGTATTACAAACAGCTTATACTTTGTCAGTAAGCTGCATCACAACTCTTCTTCCTTCTTTTGTTCTTTCCCAAGACCCCATGTTACTGGAATTGGAAGAAAAAGATCCAAACAATAAATACTGCTGAACTAAGGAACACAAACGAACTGGAAACAATGGCTCCTGATGTATAAACAATCCTTAATCATGTAGACAGTTCGATCGAACTGGAACGAGCACTCCAATGCACAATAATGATGTCCACAAGTTGCAAAATCAGATTGAAAACTACTGTTTGTTAAAAAAGAAAAACGATTTAATTACCAGACATAAAGTTAAGCACTTTTCGCCCCATAGATTGTGGGACTTCTTCAGACAAACAGAGCTGTAAAAACAGCAAAGTTTAAATACAGTTTTTGGCGCCAAAATACAAGCGCCGTTGCTAAGCAACTGTGACAATTATACAATAATTTAAAAAGCACTCAAAACAAGTAACAAAATTAGTGCTTCGTTTTAAAAATAATATATAACATATGTTACCATTCATGGAAAATCCAGTGATGAAAAAGTATTAACAATCACTGAAGACAGCCGTAGTTCATTTTATGTAATTAAATAAAGCAATACGATGATATAAAATACTTTTCACTATTATGGTTTCTATATAATTGACCCAAAGTCACCTAATGGTTCTAGTAGATTGAACCGTACATAGTGATTAATAAATAGTTCAGAAGTAATCATATTACTAATTATTGCCTAGTATACAACATGTATATATACTGGTGAACTACTGTGATGTATTGTATACAATGTAAAAACAGTCACAAATGTAACATTGTGATCTCGATGGAAAACTAAAGATCACTAAAATTCATACAATCACACAAATGCCAAATACCATGTATACTGTGCGTTTGTATAACCTAATTGTATCATATTTAGTATTGCTTTCTTGTTATAAATAAATAAATATTCACTAAGAATAACCTAACTGTTCAATCAGATAAATAAAACAGAAGCATAGGTTAATAAATCAATAGTAATGTGGGCACTATCAAACATCCAAATTTATTATATTTGTTATTTTTGTATACTAATAAACAATAATGTACATAACTATTCCAACCCCAAAACAAAAATATAGAACAATTCAATGTATACAATAGTCGTAAAGACCCATATAAGTAAGAAATGTCTAAAATGTCAACAAATAGTTAATATTAGCTAAGTTTAATGTCTTTAAGTATATTGTACTAAAGTAAATGTAATACCTAATGTCAATCAGTATGGGGTCAACCTATTGCTGTATAAATATAACAAATATAATGAATATCTGGTAATACATTTTGCTGAAAGTAATGTGTGTCACCAAATATCAATAAATGTGAATAAATAATAGAATACAAATGTTTTAACGACGCAAACTCCTTAACTTCAAAATAGGATAAAGGGAACATATTTCATTCAATCCAGGGGGTGCACTGGCAAAACGTATCTGCTAATACAATTCTAGGACTTCCAATAGTACTTGATTGGGCCCTTCACGACTGTCTGGTATTATCGTGTCAACTGCTCTAAACAGAAAAGTGTGGTTAGTATTTTCAGCGACATGTTTAGCCAATGCGTTGTCTGTTTTGTTTTTCTTGATGGCATACAGGTGTTCGTATACCCGCTCACGCAACTTCCTGTCAGTCTTCCCAAAACAGAAAGCAAGGCATAGTTGACAATGAGCAAGGTATACAACTCCTGATGATAAACAATTGAATTTATGTTTTACATGATAAGTGACATTTCTAATGTTGAAACATTCTCCTGTATTCATATGTAAACAATATTTGCACATGTTACATTGGAACATGCCCGTCCGCCATGATAATGTCCTAGTGTCACTTTGTATAATTTGTTTGAGATTTCTCCCTTTTTTCCATACTATTTTTGGTTTAGATGGATATTTTTTACTAGTGTCACTGTCATTGGTGATGATGTTCCAATTTTTGTTCATAATTAGGGTAATGTCACTATCTAAACTGAACGGGGTGGTGAAAGCTAATTTTATAGGTGAAAGGTCAGTAATATGACCAGTTTCTACTTGTTGTGTAGTGGCACTGAGAATAGGTTGATACATACCTGTCTCTCTTTTGGTGGTTACTTCTTGAATCAAATTATCCAAAAATTGTTTGGGGTAACCTCTACTCAAACATAGATCCTAAAAGTTGGCATTCATTATGGAAATCATCATTCCTGGAGACCATTCGAGCTGCACGTACTAATTGACCTTTTACTACAGATTTCTTCTGATAAGAAGGATGGCTACTACTGTAATGTAAGAATGTATTAGAATACATTTCCTTTCTGTGCACATTGGCATAAAAGACGTTGTTGATTAGGTCTTTACGTAAATCAACATCTAAATAAGTTATCCTATCATTGCTATACATAGATGTAAAGACTAAAAAGTCAGAACTAGAGTTGAATAACGATACTAGTTTGTTTGCCAGAATTTCATTGCCGTCTAATAGAATAAAAATGTCATCCAAAAATCGTGTATAATATTTAATTTTATTCATGATATTGATGTTCCTACTTACTAGTTCTTGTTCCCAATAGGCCATAACCAGGTTCGCAAAGCTGCCCCCACACGGCGACCCCATGGCTACGCCTATTTTCTGCAGGTAAATCTTGTTGTCAAAGGTGAAGAAATTATAGGACAAGACAATGTCTAACATTTCCTCTATTAGTTTAATTTCAGTCTGCGGGGCACCATGTTTCCTTAAAATGAAACTTACCCATTCTATGCCTTCAGTATGTGGTATACAGGTATATAAATCTTTTACATTTACTGTTAAGAAATCAAGCGTGTCACTAAACTCAAGATTGTTAATGTGATGTAAAAAGGACCACGAATCCTTACATATAGCTTTTTCTTTGAATACATATTTTTTCAAAATTGTGTCTATCAATTTAGCACAAGGATACGTCATGCTGTTACGTGCATCAACTAATGGTCTCATAGGAGGATTAACCAAAGATTTGTGAATCTTGGGTATACCAAAGAGGACAGGTATTCTAGGTGTAAGCATAGTTAAATATAAACTATTTATATTTAGATTTATATGCCTGTATGCCACATACTGAAGGCATAGAATGGGTAAGTTTCATTTTAAGGAAACATAGTTAGTCCCGAAGGTAGATAGTCTTGGAATGCCTGGGATGTATTTCCAAAACATTGATAAGCAAGTTAACCTCCTTGGGGGACCACATGCCTTGAACAGTCTTCCCCAAGAAATGCCACCCCCCCCCCCAATCTGGGAAGTGTCTGTGGTCACTATGGCCTTGGGCTGAGGGAGGATGAATGGATGATATTGTAATATTCGATCTGAGTGAATCCACCAACAAAGGTACTTTTTGCAGGGCTGAGTTATGGTGATTTTGGTTAACATAGATTGATGCAAAACTGCTAATGCCTACTGCTGGAGGATTCTCATAAATCTTGCTAGAGAAAGTAGTGTAATTGCTGCACACATTGATCCCAGGGTCTGTAATATCTTCCAGAGTGGCAATACTGATTTCCTGCGTATCCTTCTGACTTGAATATGACTGGTTTGAACCCTCGGTAATGGGAGTGATGCCATCATTGAAGTTGTGTTGAAAGTGGTTCCTATGAAGTCTAGAGATTGAGAAAGTTGGAAGGAAGATTTCTTGTAGTTTATTGTGATACCCAGATTGGAACAAGTCCGGAGTACATAGTCTTGAGCTTTTATCAGCAGATGCCTGATCGAGGTGGTAAAGAGCCAGTCATCTAGGTTATGGAAACACTTCACCTGTAGGATGAAGTGAACTGCTACCACTGCCATGCATTTGGCAACACCCTGGGGACTGTGGTGAGACCAAAGGACAGTGCTCTAAACTGGTACCGACAGGCTCCCAGCTGGAAAAGTAGGTATCTCCTGGATAATCTGCTCATTTTTATGTGATAGTACACATCCTGGAGATCTATAGAGCGCATCCAATCATCCTTTTGTAGGAAAGAAAAAATTGGACTGAACTGTGATCTTCCAGAACTTGGTATGGCTGAACTGACTTGTTCAGAACGTGGAGATCCAAGACTGGTCTCCAGTCCCCTATTCTCTTTGGCAGCAAAAAGAATCTTGAGTAAGTTCCGGATCCTTTTTAGTCTGGGGATACCTCTTAGATGACTCATTTTTCTAACAGCTTTTGTATTTCCAGAGCTGCCATTTTTCTGATTGAGTGGAATGTTGGGAATTTTAGTCTGCAACAGCAGTGGTAGGGAAAAGGGAATTGTACAGCCTCTGGAAATAATCCTCTGCACTAAAGTATTTTTTATTATGTTTAGCCATACTCTCTGGGGCAAGGAAAAGTGACTTCCGATTGCTTCCAGTGTAGGACAATCAGGCCTCCTTTCAAGAGCACTGAGATGGCCTGTCAGAGAAAGAATCTCTGGACCATTGGTTCTGCAGGCCTCCCACCTCATGGGCAGTGTCTTCCATTGGCTCCCCGCCGCCTTGAGAAGAACTTTGTGTGTGTGTATCCTGAACCACATCCTTCAACCACCTCTCTGATTCCTGGAAAAGGTTCTTTGTGGAGTCAAAAAACATACATCAACAGCAGACAGAGTCTTCCCCATCTTTCTCACACCTGGAGAGCATGCCTTTAACCTTGGGGGCCAAATAAACTTCTGTCAAAAGCAGCATTGATGAAAGATTACTTAAAAGGCTCTGCAAAATCACATAAGTACATTCAGGCATGCAATACCCGAAACCACCGCTCTTGAGCCTCCTTCAGTTGCATGGGAAAGGACCCTCATAGATGAATTCTAAACAGACTGAACCATGGCTAAATGTGAGGCAACAGAAGACTTAGCCTTAACAGTACTAGTCCCTGAGAGGGTTTCTGAGAGCTCCTTGATCAAAACCTTCTGCAATCTGGTGAAGTGTCCCAAGTACTTCAGGGACTTTGCGTGCAAAAGTTGCTGATGCATACACTCCCTTCCCAAATCTGCCCATTGCCCCAGACTTCCTGTTAGAGGGAAGGACAGATGAACTGTGTTCTGCAAGCTCTTTTTTGGTGGCCACTGCCATGACAATAGGATCTATTGGTACTCCTTTATTCCAGAATTCCCTTCCTTTAGGTGGTGTCTGTATCCTATCTGGTCTATTAGGAATCAGCTCTAGAGAACCTGGTTCTTTCCACGGCCGCTGAGAGATCAAATCAATGAGCTCATCAGCGGGCAGAGTTACCAAGGAGGTAGATCAGCCAACACCAAAAGCCTCCAGAAACACTGATTTGTCTTGAGAAGGGTGGTGGGAGTCAACCAACCTGCTGTTTCAGGATTTCCAAAAAGTCTCCAAAGGAGACATTGTCAGGTAGTGATCTTCTAGATCCTTCTTCACTGAAATCCGTATCCTCTGTGACTGACTCCTGGGGGAGTCCAAGTGCCTCCTTCGTGCACTCTGTCTTCCTAGGGACCTTTTAAGTGGGGTGCTCCGTGGAAGCATCGGAAGAGATAACTATGCACTGTGGGGTCATCAGAGACTTTGGGCTGGCTGTCCTTCTGGAGTAGAATGCTGAGGCTCATGAAACAAAGACATCTGAGAACCAGAAGGCAGATCTGAGGGGGAAGGAGCCATCTGATCTCTAAATGAGAAAACTCTCTACCACCTCGAACGCAGAATGCTCTGGGGAGAAAGAAACCACTGGAGCCAAGAAGGCAAGCTTCTAGACTGATGGTTCCCTCCAATCTGAAGATATCATCATGGAGGCAGGGGTTGGAGCCGAGCTATTGCATGCTGAAGCTCCACGGAGGAGAGATGGTAAACTTAACTTTGGAGTTGACTCTACTCTAACCCCTCGGATCCAATAATGACGCTTCAGCTCCGACAGCCCAGCAACTTGGACACGCTCAGAGCCAGTATGCTGAGAGAAGACTTTGGATCCGAAGATAAGCGTATCTTTGGATCCAAAGAAGAAGGCATCCAGATGCTCAGATCTAAAAGCTCTGAAACCAAAGGACAGATCAGAGTAAGAGCAAAAAAAGGTGGGGTCATATTAGTAAAGGCCTCCAGACCCATTAGGGTACGGGCAGGAAGAGCTTTCATCTGAATTTGTGTCGAAAGGAACTTACTCATCATTCTATCCATGTCCACTTATGTGAGACTTCTGGGGGAACGGGAAGAGGTGATGGAAGGAGAATGATGTTTTTCTAGAAATGGCAAAGGGAGCCGGGATGGGACTGGATCCAGAGGCAATGAATATCTGGCCTTGGGAAGTGGTTTTGGCTCTGAAGCAGTAGGAACTGAAGAAACAGACCTGGTGTCTGAAGTGGCAGGATCTAACAACTTGTGGTATATGTAGGATACGAATATTTTTTTTACTCTTTTTCTCAGTTCTGAGGTCAGATCAGAAGAGACTGTGAAGAACCAGCCTGAACAGAAGACCTTTTTCCTGCCTCTTTTTTGTCTGACCTGGAGGGATAAACCCTTAGAAAGAGGTTCTAAGAAAGCAGATGGAATGAGAACTTTAAGAACCAATTTGTTTTTAAGGCCCACAAAGCTCTCTGACTAAACAATTTACACATAGGACAGTCAGCCTGTAAATGCTCATGTCCTAAGCAATATACACACAATGCATGGGCGTCAGATAGGGGAATCTTGAACCCACATTTACCACACTTTTTAAAACCCGAAGATTTATCTGCCATGACCCCTCATCCAATAATACAGCAATACAGAAAAAAGTTAGAAAGACTATCAACAATGGAAACAGAAAGGATACCGCTAAGCAGTAAAGGAAAATATACCAACAATTGTAACTATTAGAAAAGACTGAAAAATGGTTATAATAAAGAGTAAATGGAGGATATACTTTAGAAAGAAGTTAGAAAGAAGTTAAACAGTCTCCCAGAGACTTCCCATACTCTGGAATAAACTGCCTATCTATATCAAACAAAGCTCCTCATGAGCACTCTTCAAGAAAAATCTTGATGATTGGATGGGAAATAGGAAATTCACCGTGGGGATCACCTCTGTGGCTCTGCTCGACAGTGGCACAGGAAAATAATTTTCTTGGGTGGCAAAAGCCAGGGTACCTTTTTGGCTGGGCTTGTATAGGCCCCAGGGCCAATAGCCTAGTACCTACCTACGAACAACAAAGAAAAAAACACTTACCGTTTTTGAAATAGAAATTACACTTGAGAGTTGTAGTGACCACGTCTCTTCCCAGTGGAGACAAATGAGATCTGGGGAAGGAGGAGAACTATAGCATTATGTGTAAGGGAGGAGCTTGAATGCTTGCGGTTTCCATGAGCTGTAGAACAGTAGCCAAGTTGGATCAGAGGATTGTATATGAACCCATATGTTGAGGAATGAATGAAAATTGACAGCATAAGACCTAATATTCTTCAGGAATGGCTGTTACAGACAAATAACTTGTCAGAGCATTGGACTAAAACTAAATGCCAAGAAATGCATAATAGTATCCTTTGGGAAATCATCTACCTCTTAACTATCATATTGACAACAGCCCTAAGAGACGATCCAGCAGTTGGAGCCTTGGGGCACACACAGAATATAATCTTGTCTTTGACCATCATGTGTCTACAGTAGTGAGGAAATTGTTCTATGTTGTGGGACTTATAAACAAAGGTATGGCATTTAGGTCTAAGGCAGTCATTGTTCCACTATACTCATCATTCATCAGACTTATCACGAAGTAGAATATTCCCTTTGATATGTACATAATCGGGTACATTCAACAGAATGTCTACAGAGGTTCCTCACTAAAAGAATACAAGCAAGTAACATGTTCAATGCAGACTGCCTGAAAGCCCTATCCCTGTATTCTTTCTTCTACAAGCTGTTGAGTGAAGATCAATGCCTCGCATACAAGGCATTGTCGAATCCCACATGACGAGCCACCTGCACATCTGCAAAACAAACACTAGAATTACCCGTTCTAAAGACTTAAACCTTGCCTGTGATACAAATAGGACCTGTTGGACAGACAGGTATGTACCCCAGAGATGGGGTAGTCCCTGGAACAGGCTCCCCATCCATGTGAAACAGGGTTCATCCCTAGCACAGTTCAAGTGTAACTTGAACAAATGGATGGGGAACAGAAAATTCATCCCTGGTTTGGCACCTATGTCTCTACTGGATGCAGGCAGCCTGTAAATGGTTCATCTACCAGGGCCGTGATTCTAAATATTTCTTCTCACAAGCCCCTGCTTACACTTGAAGGATACCAAAACTCATCAGAGATTTTGGGATGCATGGCTAGGCTTAAACAGACCCTAGTCACTGTTAGCCTAGTAGACGTCTATGAGCATTCAGAGACAAAAATCTTCACTAAGTTGTTGGCATACAGGTAAAAAAAATTGTCTAATCTGACTGAGAACAATGAGTTGAACATAATCAGCAGGCATTTTTGCAAGGTCATCCTGGTACTTGTAACCTACTACATCTGTATTTTAATGTGCATTAACTTGGACTAAGCCAGGACAGCACTCTTTTTTGACTTTAGTAAGACCTTTGACTTCCTGGATGGATATTTTATTTAGCCTACATTAACATGTTAAAACATAAAGGAGGACCGTGTATTGTGGTGCAGAAATACTTTACCCCAGGTCATCATCAATAAGTGGGTATCCTTCACTTTTTCTCCTAACAAGAGGAACCAGGGAGAGGTGTCTACTCTCCCCTGTATTGACCATGGAAACTCAATTTACATCATAAATGCTGTTATCCCAATTACAGTATACTTTTGTCTTAAAACCATAGTGCCCCATCATTTATTTTTTGTGAATACTGTGTGTTATGGCTGGATAAGCCTTCATTGCATCTTCCTGAAGTCTTGGAGGTACTGAATAAGTATGGGGAAATGTCAGATCTTAATCTAAATAAGAATAAAGCTACTCTTTCCCCAGAGTCAAGCCTGTAAGACTCTGCAGATGGAGATCTTGGAAATGGGAGTCAGATGAACAACATGACAACCTAAGGATACACATCTGTAATGACTTTAAAGATACATTTTCAGCTAACCCGCATCAGTTTCCCTTTACAAGCAAGATTTGTCACACTGCAAATAATGCAACCTTACATTTTTTAGCAAAGATACCCATCACACTGTTGCCACTCTCAAAGTTCTTATATGTGAACAGACATACCCACGGCATATGGTCTCACACACTTACCCAGACTTTTCTGACAATTACAAAGTCCATACAGTGATTTTGCCACTGAAATTGCTAGAGTGACAGTAAAAAATAAAAAAATAAAAAACGAACTTGACAAGAATATTCAGGAGCATCTTGGACATGAACCAGAGATTGGTGTTGACAGACTGAGATAAGGAAGAAAACCAGCAACAATGTGAAATTAGTGAATAAATGGTAGAACTGTAAAGCATCCATTGCATTAGATATACTTTAGACATATGAACTATAGCTCTGCAAAGAACTGTCTGCAAAAGACTGGAAAGTTTGTTGACTGTATGAAGAACTGTAAACCATACTTCCCAACTTGTATCATTGATATTTAGAGCGACACTGAATAGACTGAAGACACAACTGTACAAAACATTTTTTGTTCTTATTAATATTTGAACATTTTAATTATGTACTTTTCATGTAGTACTGTGAAATAGTCACATATAGTATGTAGTCAGATACATTTTAAATGTGAAGTGAAGGAGTTTCATTAGTCATTGCTGTATACACTAGTAACACTAGCACAAGAAAGTACTTTTTCTTAGTTGTAAAATGTCCAGGCTATATACTGGAAAGAAGCATGCTACAACCAATATAGTGTTGATAACTTGGGCTGCTGGGGGGTGTAAAAAGTACACTGATCAGATTATATGTAGAACTAAAAAAAATTATAAGCGCTCTGTTTTTGCAGAAGGGGATGCCTAAACTACTGTCCTTAGTTTAAGCCATATACATTTTAAGTAAATCATCATGAAAATGATCAAAAGCATAAGATAGTAGTTCTTTCTTCTATTTTCAAAATTATAAGTGGACTTTTTGTTAACACCTGCTTTAAGAAAGAGATTGAGCCACCAGTTTTAAGCAAGTAATCACAACAGGTCTGAACAGTGTGTTCTGAGTGAAATATACAAGGGTTATGCAAGACAACTAGCTGTTTATTTCTATTAGTACATATTTTAGTTGGAGACAATGATCCTGCAAGTTTAAGCAATTAATCATGAGAGATTAGAACAGTATGTTCAGAGTGAAATCTAAAAGGTAAAATGAAATGAACATTTACATGGATACTGACAAGCAGCTTAATGAAAATAAATGAAGTCTGAAACTGTGGGGAATAATTATACATAGTGTACAGTTTCATTTATTTAACACTATTTAGCATGTTGTCTTAAAGCGAAAAGTTAGTATTTACTGAAGGCAAGCAAGTTTTTTTTTCTTATCTGGGAGGGGAGTACGGTAAGATTAAGAACAAACTATAATTTGTGTAATTGAGAACACAGGCTTTAACGTACTTTAGTGTGGTTAACATTAAATGTGGAATAAGTAATGCATGTGGATGTAACCACTGATTTGCAGAAACTGCATCTATTTGGAGGCATAAAGGGGATGGTGTTTTTTGAAAATACATTTATTTATTTAATTGATTTATCTGTTTGTTTTCCCTGAGTGTTTTTGTTGAAGTGAGAAATACAGAGAAATGTGATGTGGGTTCAGACAGAGCCAGGAAATAGACTATGCCCAAATCAGCCAGCCAAATATTAATGCATAAATGTGAGCTGGAAGTCAAAAATGTATTTTCAAAAGAACTGTTGTGTAGAATATGTGGGAGCAACAGTCTTATTAGAATGACTGCTATGTCAATATTAACATGGAATGTAAATGGCTTAACAGGTACAAACAATGAGTACTGAATTATATTAAAAAGTATGGGATACAAACAGCAATGTCACAGGAGACGCATATTGATAGAAATGAGCATATGAATTTGACAAAGAAATGGTTTTAGGGTGGACAGACTATCAGGATCATGGGAAAAGAGAAGTAATTATACTGACTGCAAGAAGGCCTCAAACACAGGAAAAAAGACAATAAAGGTAGATTTGTGGTAGTAAAGGGTTACTGGCAGGGAAGGAGGATTATTCTGGAACATATTTATATACCATCTAAAAGTACTTTTATTCAGCATAAGAGAACTGTGGAAGACATAAGCTTTCAGTTGTGATTATTATTTATGGGTAGGTACTGGAACCTGATTTATAATAGTGAGGATGTATCAGGGGATCTAGAAGAGAAAATACAAAATGTATGAGAATATCTGATATGGAAGATGTGGATTACCAGTAAAGGAACTCAGACAAAATGTATATACTCCTTAAGAAATAAGTGCTAGACTGGATAGAAATTATATTTCACAAGAGAACATGTGACTGACAGAAAGGTTTGAGTCCCATAGGATAACTATATCAGATTATTTACCAATAAAAAAAGTGAAGATAAAGGACAATGATGTAAAAACAAGACACTGTCACTTTCCTATATATTTGTTAATTCCAGGCACAGGTAATGGATATGATTTGAAAGTTATTACAGAAACCAGAAATTACTTCAGAAGGGATTGCTAGTGAGTGGGATAAAAGGAAAATTAAGGTTAAAACATTGTAAAAATAAGTGATAAAGATGTGAGGAATAGTAATAGGAATTATTTAGAGGGACTGACAAAGTTAAAGTATTGCAGAAGGGAAATCTCAAAGAACAAGAGAAACAAATGCAAAGTTTTGAAGCAAAATAAGTGAGCATTTGGATAGTATGCATGACTATAAAAAGGCTGCTGAAAAACAACTACTTTTTGATAACCACACTTGAGCACAAAATCTTTTAGTACAGCTCAGGCAATCGACACTACAAAGAGTTGTAAGCCAAATGTAGGCAGCCTATAACATGAAAAAAACACAGAAGCTACAGAGATAGAGATATTTCAAAAATGTTATAAAAAAATTGTATAAGGCATATGAACGAGGAAATCAAAAAAGGAAAAATGGAAATAAAAATTGAAGAATTAAGCAAGCGAAATTTAGAGGAAATTGAGTGTCAACACTTAATAGATAAGACAGAAGAAGCAATAACAATGGTGATGACCTACCAAAAGGGAAGTCTCCATGAACAGATGACATTCCTGTGGAAATACAGAAGTTAGGAGGGAGGAAAAGGATAATGATCTGGATAGTTTTGTTTAGCAATATTCTCAGAATCAGGGAATACCAGTATCTTGGAGGAAAGCCATGGTGGCTATATTCCAAGACCATTCAGATCTACCTTTGTATAGACCAATTTCAATTTTAAACCATAATTATAGGATCATTAAATCACAAGATGTTACTAAGCTAATGACCCTAGAGCCTTTTTAAACCTAACCATTCATGCCTAATTTTCCCCAATTATCAACACCCGTGGGCTAGAACAGTTTTGGTATACGCCTGTGCCTAACAGCATCTACAAACTGCCCCTGTCCTTAAGGTCCACAGGTGACAAGAGCCAGGGTGAATTTGTGATTTCCCATCCATTCTTCCAGATTGTGTTTGGGCAGGCTTAGGGAAGAGCTGTTTCACACAATTAGGGAATCTGTTCCAGAGAAGGGGCAGTCTCTGAGATACATACCTGTCCCTCCATCATGTTTTGTTTATGTCACAGACAAGGTTTAGATCCTTAAATCAGGTAATTCCAGTGCTGTTTTTTGAGAATGTGTAGCATATTCATCAGGGATAGATCAGCGACTGCCTTGTTAAGTTAGGCATAGATCTCCCCTCAGTAGTCTGTTACAAGTTATTTACATCTACACTAGCTTATCAAGTGACAAAACAGAGAATGACAAAAGGAGCTGCCAAAGTTGATGGAGATGGAATAGCGTGGCTTTGTGGAGGGGAGGCAAACATCTGACAGCATTAATAGAATGATGAGTGCAAGGAAACACCATTATTGTTGGTGGTTCTTGATGCACAGAATGCATTTGATAGAGTTAACAACGGGGACTATGAGTACAGCAATGGTAGCATTTGTGTTCCCTGACGGGCTAGTAAGGAGGATATATGAAAGGATGAAGGCAAGAATTAAGGTGGGTGGGACCATCTCTGACAAGCTGTATTTTAACAGAGGGGCCATACAAGGGCATCTTCTTTCTCTTTTGTTGTTTGCTTTATATATAAAGCGGTTAGCAAAGGGAATAATCATTCAAGGATATGAATGACATGGTAATCCATAAAAGCTAGCTATATTTGCAGATTTTATTGGTGCAGCAGTAGCGTTGTTGTCTCACAGCAAACGGTTCTCCCGTTCGATTCTTGGGTTGGGAGTGCCTTCTGTGTGGAGTCTGCATGTCCTCCCCGCGGTCGAGTGGGCGTTCGAAAGACATGCGTTGAATGGGCATGCCTTCGTTGAAGGTTGGGCGTCGGGCTGGCAACTCGACACTATAAAATCCAACTGCCAATCATTAGCGGACCGGAGTTCCACTGTGGCGACCACTAACCGGGAAAAGCCGAAAGACAAACAAACAAACTTAATAAATCCAAAAAAAGCACATTTTGGTGTTGCACAACATTTTGAGAGAGTTTCAAGTGCAGGATATAAATCAAATTAAGATAAAACAAAGGCTATAGCAGTAAACTATGTATACATGCATGAATCGGTTCAGAAATCCCCATACTTTGTGGGCATAATAAGATGAAGTATTTAGGTGTATGGGGATTAAAAATAATTTTTTTAAATTTCTCCAAATGTTTAGGGTTTCTAAAACTGTGGCAGGAATGGACCCCATTCTTAAGTCTAGGTACAATATAAGTTTGAGATTAGTATTGGTTCAGTCTTTGATGTTTGCCATTACTCTTCTCAGTAGCTGACGTACCCAGAAATGCCTCCTTCTGCAGTTCATACGGAGTTTCATGTATTGGTAGTATATTTAAGCATGCTTTAACATTCTTTTCATTAGCCCTATTCCTCCTCCTACTACTGGAATTATCTGGTTGCCTTTATACCATAATGTTCTAGATTATGCTTTCATATGCTGATATTTTTATGACTTTTTATTTATGACACTTATTACACAGGAGACTATAATCGCAAGGTGAAGCTATGTTACTTTTGTCCCTTTTTCTTTCACTATCACATCTGTTTTTCTTGCTTCTACTTTCTTAACTGTTGGCACTGGATGATCCCACGTGATCATGACCTCGTTTTTAGTAATTCTGTGTTTCAGGTTTCTAATGATTTTCAGCTACCTACAGTTTTAAATCTTCCAGAAAAAAAGTAGATGAGATGTAATTTGGCAAGGCTGGTTTCTGGAAGTTAAGTTGGAGTTGTAGCTTAATCTATTAAGTAAGCAGCCTACTGTGTTAAGGGCAAGGCAGAACAGCAGTTGTGACAAAGAACTGCCTCGGAATATCCCATTTTGGATTTATATCATATACAACTGTTTTTTTAAACAATTCTATAACATTATGCATCTTTGTTATGTTTAACAAAGTCTTCGTAACACTTCTCCAAAATATATCAATTTCTTCTTTTTTTAGGTGGTATAACTATTGTTTTTGCTTTCCTTCCCAATTATCTATAAGAATGTTTTGGTCCATCAATGAACTACTTGTTCTTTACTTTTTATTTTTTCTGTACACCTTGTAAGTTTTTCTACTTGTGCTGATAGTTTAGTTAGCTTTGACCACATTTTTTTTTTTTGGGGGGTGATCATCTTCTCCCTTTTCCATGTTATTTTAACAGTGATATTTCTTGCCTTAGTTGCTTTATAGTTCTTTATTCAATGTTTCCATGGTAGCATTGTAGCACTTACCTTCCTATCCTTTATTTTGTGTTTTTGTGGTAGAATTAGAATCAGTTTAGCTGCAGATTAGTATACTCTATCTATTCCTGTTACTTCACAGAATGTGTTCATCTGTTTTTATCAATCTTTTGAGTCATACCCGTTTCTTGAATCTCTATCTACTAAAAACAGAAAGACATGGGCTACAACTCCAAGGCCAAATAAATACTTATTTTACTGAGAATAATATCTACAGTCCAAGGTACTGAAAACAAGCAGTTTATTGAAAGTATTGTTAGGCGCTTTCGTCCTAAACCTAGTATCAAACAGACTTCATCAGAACAAACACTTCCTTCTGTAAGCTAACCCCTTACATATAACATCTTTGTCACATGATACTTAAATCCTAAATGAAGCATTACAGTAAAGAAAAAGTCACACTGTCATCCCTTTACACAAAGGTGGAGCGTCCACTGATCCGGGAAATTACAGACCCATCAGCCTAACTAGCCTGATCTGCAAAGGCCATGGAATGGATTATCATGGACCTCATTAACAAGGACATTGACAACCTACAAACACTCGAGCCTACACAGTTTGACTTTGTGAATGGGTGGTCATGTCTGTTAAATTTGGTCGACTTTTTTGAGACAGTCACCAAAGCCATGGATGAGGGGAAGACTGTGCACACCCACCTACCTTGACCTGGCCAAAGCCTTCAACACTATTTGCCCACCTGGGCATAATAGATAAACTCTCTTGACTAAGCATCAATCCATACGTTACCAGATGGATAGCCAACTGGCTCACTGATAGAACCCACCTAGTCAAAACAGGGGAAGCCACCTCAAGCAGTAGACCTGTATCGATTGGCATACCCCAGGGTTCGATCTTGGGAGCTCTGTTATTTGGGATACATTTTCCTAAGGTACAGGTCAAAACCAGTGAGCTACAGGTGACCAAGTTTGCAGATGACTGCAAATTGGGAGCTGTCATCAATTCCTCTAGTGACGTGGACATCCTCCAAGAGAGTCTCACCCAAACAAATAACTGGTGCCAGAAACATGGCCAAAAACGTTATGCAAAAAGTGCATCATCGTTCCCTTTGGGGAGAGAGATATTCTCACAAATGATCACATTAATAATGTTCTAAGCACGCAGTCAGTAGTGAGGGATTTGGGCACCCAGATTGATAGCAGCCTGACTTTTGGCCACCATGTTGCTTCCACTGTACGGAAAGCTTTGTACATAGCCCACCTCATAAGTAATGGTATTTCATCCATGGACAAGGAGGTCATAACATCCCTGTAGTCTTCCCTTATAAGGCCCATTATTGAGTACAACACCCCATTCGGCATGTACCTCGCAAAGCACATGCAGCAGCTGGAGAGACCACAGAGGTTCCTCACCAGGAAAATCCAGGGCCTCAAAAATCTACCATACACAGATAGGCTAAAAGCCCTATCCCTCTACTCTGTTTCAGACCGACTCCTCAGAGGTGAAGTCTGTCTGGCATACAAGGTGATCTCGGACCCTGCCTTGATGAGGCTGCTGCATATCCGCAAGTCAAGCTCCACTCGAGTAACCCACACACTCTCTCTCAACCTGGTTTGTGACATCAATAGGACTTGCTGGCGGGACATTTTTGTGTCCCAGAGACTCCCCCATCTATGGAACAGACTCCCTCTCCACGTCAAGCAGAGTACCTCTTTACCCCTTTTTAAGCGCAATCTGGATAACTGGATGGGAAATAGAAAATACATCCCTGGGATTCCACCCATGTTCCTGCTGGACAGAGGCATCAGGTGCTGATTTGTCTATGCATGGGCTAAACTTTTGGCAAGGCTTATAAGGGCCTCATGGTCAACAGCCTAGTAACTTCCTATGATCTTATGAAAATCACACATACAAGTGAGGGCTACTCCCCTCAATGGACATTTAGATCATAATTAAATCATTCCTATTCTAATTATTTTTATAAGTTAATGTATGTGTGTTATGGTCATGAATTATAAAAAATGTTTTTATAACATTAATTTTAAAAGTGATTCATATGTGTGACTTTCTTTATTATGCTTCATTTGGGATTTGTTAATCATGAGACAAAGATGTTATAAGGGGTTTTCTTACAGAAAGAATTATTTGTTCTGATGAAGTCCATTTGATACTAGGTTTAGGATGAAAGTGCTTAACAAAACTTCCAATAAACTGTTTGTTTTCATTACCTTGGACTATAAGTATTATATTATTCTCAATAAAATAAGTATTGCTTAGCCGTGGAGTTATAACCAGTTTTTTTCTGCTTTTGGTGGTTGCTAGTCTCACAGGGTTGTTACTGCTTGGCTCTCTCTTAACTATACCTTAACATGTCTGTCCATTTCTGTAAAATCAAGCAGGTTTTCCCTTAGATAATTATCTTCTTGGGCAAGACCATACTCCTTGCGCTCAGTTTCCTGCTCTTTCTTGCTGTGCAAATCTAACTGGACTTTCAAAGCAAGCCTCCTACAGAAGGAACTAAAACAGCACTCTGTGGTTATGTCTTCTCTAAAAATATACAGATTTCTCTGCTTCACCTCCCTCTGGTGACTGAATGACCCATCACGTTGTGATGCTGCCTGTATTGCAGTCTGTATACTAAGTCCTTCATTAGTTGGCCTACCACTTACAATTTCTTTGCCACATAACCAGTGTTTTTGTGTTCATATTCTGACGTTTATGAAATTTATTATAATTTGATGTATTTCCATGTACTTTGCTTTAAGTATCTTTGGAGATGCATTTTTCATATTGGTTAGTATGGCTTTCTTTTTTGCATAAATATGGCACTATATCAGATTTCTTTTTCTTTCCCAAATCCATGCTTCATTTTTATACTTTTCAATAGCCTATTTTTCTTTTTCTTGTATCACTTCCTCAGATGTATCCTTTTCCAAACAGCCCAATATTTCATCTAGGTAATGCTTTGTACTGATCTGTCATACTAAAAACATTAAACTATTTGTAGATTTTAACAGTTTTTCTGGTGCAATTATTTTTCCTTCCATTAACTTCTTACTTATTCTTGATATACATCCTCAGTGTAGACAGTTTGGCTTGTTGCATATCAGAAACGGTATATATTTGGTCCTATCCTTAACAGTCCACTGTATTGTCTCTCTATGCCACTTGCTTGACCTATCACTTTTTTTTGTGGCCTGCTTCTTGCTTAGCCCTGTGGTAGAAATATTTCCGTGTTGAGGATTCTACACTGCCTTCCCTTCCACTCTTGGCACTAGTGCCTACAATAGAAGTGGGTATTTTTTTCTATGATAAGTGCATCCAGTTCTCATTTTTATGTTTTAATCTGCCTTTCTCCATGATATTTAAAATACAGTCTATATGTCAATGTCATCTTGGTGAGATATTTGTAAAAAGCTAGGTTTGAGGATTAATTCAATTTCAGTAATACTACTCTTCTCTTGCGGATTCCTTCTCTCAGTAAAACAAACTCCAGTAGTAGTGTAACAGCTCTTTAATGGACACACACATTGTAAACCCGGTAATCAGCAATAAAAACCACAATGATACCCACAGACTTGGCAATTTCACCCATACAATGTGGGCTTCTTCAGAATCTGCAAATACAACTACACAAAAACTTTAAATATCCTCAAACTCAACTAAAACTAACCAAAGACATTTCACAACTGGAATTGCTGGAACCTGTGTTTTGACAGACTGCCTTCCAATCTATCTGCAAATATACAGAGCCGAGTATATATTTTTTTGGTTTTAGAGTTTGTACTGTTAATTGTTGCTTAGATCTCTGATGAAAGTGTTTTGCCCCACTCACCCTCCCTATTTCTGGCTTGTAGTTTAAATTTGGTGGCTTTTACAGTTGCCCGCCCCACTGTATATTTGATCTGGGACACTCCCCCAGTACCATCTCTTTACCACATTCTACCCAATAAACTCTTTCTGCACTTGCTTTTAGTCCTTTTTAATTTAATTGCATTTTTTAAACTGTTTGGTCTAATATTGCTACATACTCAAGTGTGCTAGCTTGCACTGCATGTGAATTGTTTTTAACCACTGTTTTAGCTACTTTTCTGTAAAAAAAAAAAAAAAGAAAACTGTAGGCCTGTTTCCTACCTTTCATGTTCAATTATAGCCTTGCATCAGGTTTTGTGCTCGCTGAATGGCGCACAGCAACAGTTATCCCACTCCACAAAGGTGGAGCCACCACTGATCCAAGGAACTATCGACCTATTAGCCTGACGAGCCTGGTCTGCAAGGCCATGGAACATATCATCATGAAACTCATTAACAAAGACATTAGTAACCTCCAAACTCTGGATCCCACCCAGTTCGGGTTGTGAAAGGCAGATCACGCCTCCTTAAACTGATAGATTTTTTTGAGGCAGTCACCAAAGCCATAGATGAGGGTAAGGTGGTTCACATAGCCTATCTTGACCTCACCAAGGCTTTCAACACCATCTCCCATTCTGGAATTATAGCTAAACTCACTAAACTAGGTATAAATCCCTACGCCACAAGATGGGTTTGCCAGCTGGCTCACTGACAGAATCCACACTGTAAAAATTGCACACTCCAAATCTGACCTCAAAGCAGTGACAAGTGGAGTACCACAGGGTTCCGTCCTGTGACCTCTCCTGTTTGGTATCTACTTCTCTGAAGTACAGGCTAACACAGAAGGCCTCTGGCTAACAAAGTTTGCAGATGACTGCAAACTAGGAGCCATAGTCAAGTCCCCAAATGATGTGGACATCCTACAGAAGGGCCTTGCTGAGTCAGATGCCTGGTGTCAGAGCCATGGCCTCAAGCTCAATGCTAAAAAGTGCAGTGTCATCCCCTTTGGTAAAAACTCTGTACCCATTAACTATCACATAGGCAGCAATCTACTTAACACCGAATGTGCGATAAGAGACCTTGAGACCCAGGTGGACAGTAGTCTCTCCTTTGATAGTCACATCACCACAGTAGTCAGGAAGTCCTTCTACGTGGCACACCTCATCATAAAAGGGTTCTCATCCAGGAAAAAAAAAAGAGGTCATTGTTCCTCTCTACTCAACACTCAGACACATTATAGAGTACAACGCCCCTTTTGGAATGTACCTCACAAGACATCTGCAGCAGCTGGAAAGGCCACAGAAGTATCCCACAAAGACAATTACTGGCCTCAAACAAATGCCCTACACTGACCGTCTCAAAAAACTCCAGCTTTACTCAGTAGCATATTGCCTACTCTGAGGTCATCACTGCCTAACATATAAAGCTATGTCAAACCCAGAGCTGTTGGACATGCTACACCTAAAGAAATCCCAATCCCACCGAGCTACACACTCTAGAGACCTAAACCTTGTCACCACAATAAACAGGACATGCTGGAGGGAGAGATTCCTGTCCCAGAGACTTCCCATACTCTGGAACAGGCTACCCATCTATGTCAAGCAAAGTTCATTAGCACTCTTCAAGAAAAATCTTGATGAGTGGATGGGAAATAGGAAATACACCCTGGGGATCACATCTGTGTCTCTGCGCGACAGTGACAGAGGAAAATTCTTGGGTGGCGTAAGCCAGGGAACCTTGTTGGCTAGGCTTATGTAGGCCCTTGGGCCGATAGCCTAGAACCTACCTATGAACAACCAATGTCACTGATTCATGTCAGTCATTATAAACAATTACATCACAGTAATAACGTTTAACTATCACATCCAAATAAATAATTACCAAAAAAATAAAACAAACCAAAGTAAGTCATATATGTTGAAAATATGCACTACAAACATATTTCAAAAAAAATATATATATATAAGTGATGTATATAAATACCCATATGTATAATTCATGTTAAATCCTAACACTACAAAGATCATTTTCTAAAAATTAGTTGCCCTCAATTTTAATACACAAACTAGAAATGTGGTCATTTAAACCTGGTTTGATGTCAGTTTCTAATTCAATCTGCCAAATTAATTCCTTCAGTTCAATCAAGGAACCAGCATCCCCCCAACTTCATTCACCCAGAGTCTATCCACAACAAATAAAAAAAAAAAAATCTTATTTTAAGTTTTGCATTCTCTAGAGTGTGTCTAAAAAGGGCATTCAATGAGTCTTTTAGATATCTCACTTGGTTTCACTCACAGTTATCATCTGACTGGATAGATTATCAATTCATTGGTGTAATGGCTGTAAGGCAGTCAATTGTTGAATCTCAAAGTTCTGCTCTATTACAGTTTGCATAACTGGATTTCTGCTACTTGTTTTACATCTTTTGCCTCCATTTTTTCAGGGATTATGAATGCAGAGAAGTTGATTTTGGTAATTTGTGCTTCAATGGATCTAGATTCCTAAGACATTTTGATTTAGATGAGATATGTCTTATTTGAAATGTCTTATTTTCCCCGTTCAGCTTTCTTTTTGTCATGCTCAGAAAATGGACTGTTAATACCTTCATATTTAAATAGAAAATAAAATGCTTTCAGCATCTACATTCAGGAAACTTTTGCATAACAACAATGTCCATATTGCTTCATTTTCACAGACATCATTGGAAAGCTGGATTTTGACAGGTGCTTTTGGGTACTCTTAGATTTTGTACAGAGACGAGTTCTGGTACTGTTCACTCCTCAGCAGCCATCTTGCTTCGCAGTGAAGCTGGTAACATTTGACCAGTGTATACCAACACTATGACACACTAACATTTCTTTACATTTCCCAAAAGCATTCTTCTCAAATCACTTCCACTACTGTGGAGTATTACCCTTCAGCAACCGATACTACAGTGCTAAAACTGTACTTTCACTAACCACAGACTTTCCATGACAATTAATCATGACAATTAATCATGCCAAAACGTGCTTGTAACTCTTTCCAACATGAGGAGAGTGCTCAGACAGGTGGCATTCACCTTCTTTGAGGAAGGGCACATCCATTTTTGTACAGGATATGGCCTATATATTAACTATATGATTTGCCAAACTCACATTTTTGATTTTTAACACAGAATTCATAATGTTGAAATTGCTGCAGCACTCTGTACATTACTGAGATGCTCATGTTCTGTGTTCCCAGTAATCAGCAAATCATCCAAGTACCCAACTATATTTAAATTTTTGAATATTCTTCCCACTTTTCGAAAAATAAATGGATCAAATTTACACCAAATGGTAATACACTATACACAGAAACCCTGTACCTTTACAGTCACAATCAAGTAATATCTGCTGATAATCAGTTGCTAAATCTATTTTAGAAAACATAATTCCACCACTCAGTATCCATCCATCCGCAACCTCTTTTCCTATTTAACATACGAGGTCAAGGTGTCACTTCAACAGTGACAATTTAGAGCCAAGGTTCACACCATCAGGTGGCTAACACTGCCTCAGTTCTTCAATACGACACACCTGCATGCACACACACACCTATGGCTAATTTAGAGTATCCAATCCACCTACAGCATGTCTTTAGAATGTGAGAGGAAAATGGTGCACTTGGAGGAAACCCACAGAAATACATGGAGGACATGCAGACTCTACAAAAGGCACCCCAGCTGAGAACTGAACCAGGGAAGCTTTTGCTGTAAGGCAATAGCTCTATCTACTGCACCACTGTGCCACCTAATTCCACCACTCAGTATGGTCATCAATAATTTCACTCAAGGAAGCAGATGTGTTTGAATGCCTGCAACCTGATAAACAGTTAACTTATAATCACCACAAATGGGCAGGGCATGATCCCATGTTATGACAGCAAAAGTCACGCCATGCCATTCACTGTACTTCAGGAGACTAATGATACCATCTCGTTGAATCTCTCCAAGCTCCTTATCCACTCTTCCCTTCACTGCAAATGGTTAATGGTGTACTTCTGCAAAACTCTGCTGACATGTTCTGCCTCACAAAAATAGCGTCTAACAATTTGTAATATTTCAACTTCCTCATGAAACACTTCCTCATGTAAACGAGAACTTCTTGCACAGATTTGAAATTATATAACATACCTTTCCTTAGAAACTTAGATTTCCAGTTTAACCATTTCTATAGCCACTTTCTCCCACAAAAAGCTAACCCTTCTTCTAACACATCTAAAGACAATTATTTCTGCTTTTTGTAGCACATTGTGGCCATTAATTCACCCAACAAAATGCTCTTCCTTATACGTTTAAGCTTAACAACAGTGTTATGCAAGCACTTCCAAGGGAAGAAAAGTACAGTTTTGTACCTACCATAAATGTAGATGTTCAATAGATATGCAACTGCAGTCATAACATATGGGTTGTCCTGCCTCAGGCAGCCCTCGGTCGGCCGGATTCCAAAGTCCGGGTCCGACGTCGGCTGATGTCGCATTTCTCTCCGACGTCAGAGCGGCTGGAGTATATAAGCATCAGCCGACGCCATTTTCTTCAGTGTTTCTTGCCCCAGATGCGAGGTACCCTCCAAGGAAGGCTGTAATCAAATTGGAAGACAAAAACAGGTTTCCAGACAAACAAGTAAGCAATAAACAGATACACCATAACAGATATCCCCAGCTAAGAGTGACAGGGATAGGAGTGGACCCAAGGCATAGAGGGGATGGAGGGAGGAAAAATCCGACTGCAGTTGCATATCTATCGGACATCTACATTTATGGTAGGTACAAAACTGTACTATGTCCTTCAAGAATGCAACTGCAGTCATAACATATGGGTAGAATACCATAGCTTAGCTGGGGGAGGAGGAATGCTCTAGGAAAGAGATGGTGTGGCAATCAAGCCCTGCAGGACTGCCGAAGCAAAGCCTGCTCTGGATCTGGAGTATAAAGGGAGATTGTAGTGTTTAGAGAATGTATGCACGGAGCTCCATGTAGCAGCTTCTAGAATGTCTTTTGTAGGCACCCCTCTTAAGAATGCTGTAGAGGTGGCTATAGCTCTGGTGGAGCGTGGTCTGACATTGGCTGGAACACTCTTTCCATGGAAGGAATAACAAAATCTGATGCAATGTCCAATCCATTTTGAAATAGTCTGTTTGGAAATTGCTTTTCCTTGTACTCCAGGGGCGTAAGCTACAAGAAGCTGATCATACTTCCTACTGGTCTTGTTTCTGTCCAGGTAGTAGCGAAGTTGTCTGTGAATGTCCAAGGTATGCAACAGTTTTTCCCCTTTGCTCTCAGGATTGGGAAAGAAGGTAGGCAGGTGAATAGCTTGATTTAAAGAAACCCTAGATACCACCTTTGGCATAAAGGTAGGGTTGGTTCTTAAGGAGACCCTGTCTCTGTGAAAGATTATGAACGGTGGTATTGCCATTAGGGCCTGTAGTTCCAAAACCCTTCTTGCTGAGGTAATTGCCAACAGGAAAGCTGTCTTCCATGAGAGAAATTGTAAGTCCACAGAAGCTGCTGGCTCAAAGGGAGGTAGAGTCAGTTTTTCTAGGACAAAGTTGAGGTCCCAAGCTGGTACTGGAGCCTTTCTTGGTGGCTCAATATTCTTGATTCCCCTAAGGAATTAACTTAAAGGATGTGAAAAGACAGGCGGATCAGTGTTATATCTAGCTGAAATAGCTGAAGCATGTATCTTTATGGAAGAATATGAGAGTCCATTCTGTAGCATATCTGCCAAATATTCCAGGATGAGTGGGATGTTCAATAATGATGCATCATGGCCCTTGCTGGTATTCCAAACGCTGAATCTCTTCCATTTTGCTGAGTAAACCTTTCTGGTGGATGGTCTTCGGGCTTCTGTCAATATCCGCTGAACTTCCTTGGAGAAAGATAGGTTGAGGTTATTCATGGGATCTCCCAAGCTGTTAGCTGCAGCGTCTGAAGGTGGGGATGTACTGTTTTGAAGTTGTGTTGAGTCAAAAGTAGGGGCCATTGGGGAAGGGCCCACTTTTTGTTGTGACATATGCTCCGTAGTAGTGGGTACCAGTGTTGCCTTGGCCAGTCTGGAGCTATTAGGATCCCCTTGGGCTTCTCTGCTTTGATCTTTAGTAATACTGTGGTCATCAGTGGCAGAGGTGGGAATGCATAGATTTTCAGGAAGTTCCAGTTGAATGAAAGGGCATCTATTTTCCATGCTTCTGGATGATATGTCCTTGAACAGAATTTTTGTAGATGATGGTTGAGGTGGGAGGCAAACAGGTCTACTTCTGGCCTGCCCCATGTTGAGGTGAGTCGTATGAAGTTTTCTGGATGTAACCTCCACTCGTGGGGGTCTATGAAATTCCTGCTTAGGCTGTCCGCCAGCACATTGTCTTTGCCTGGAACAAACTGGGATTGCAACTGTATGTTTAGGCTCAGTGACTTTTCCCAAAGATTCATTGTCAGTCTGCAAAGGGGGTAAGAATGGGTGCCCCCTTGCTTGTTTATGTACCACATCACAGTGGTGTTGTCTGTCCATATTAGTAGATGGCCTTGCTGAAGTTGTTGTTGAAAAGCCTCGATGGCATGCATTACTGCCAGCATTTCTTTTTGGTTGATATGCAGATGTGTTTCCTTTGGAGACCATTGCCCTTGAATACATCTGCCCTCCATGTGCGCCCCCCATCCAAGGTCTGAGGCGTCTGTGGTCATGGTCTGTGTTATCTGAGGTTTTTTGAATGACATACCTGTGTTTGCCTGGCTTACCGAAGCCCACCATAGAAATTCCTTTTGTAGGCATGGAATGAGCGGTATGGTTGTCTCTAGGTTGCTGTTGTGTTGAGACCATAAGCTTTTTAGGTACCATTGAAGCTTTCTCATGTGTAGTCTTGCTAATGGAACCAGGAGAATGCAGGATGCCATGTAACCCAGGGCCTGTAGGAATTTCCTTGCAGTCATCTGGGTGAGTTTTGCCAAACCTTTGAAATAGTGAGTTAACTTCTCTTGCTTGTCTTCTGTCAGGTAAGCCATTTGAGAGGCTGTGTCGAGTTTGGCTCCTAAGAAGGTTATTTGCTGGGATGGCTGAAGTCTTGATTTTTGGAAGTTGACTGTGTATCCCAGAGCCTGTAGCAATTGTATGACATAGTTCAAGTTTTTGTCAAAATCAATTTGTCGTCCGCTTGTATGAGGCAGTCGTCCAGGTATGGGTAAATCTGGATTCCCTGGAGCCTGCAATGAGCAATTACTGAAGCCAGGCATTTTGTGAATACTCTGGGCGCAGTAGATAAGCCAAATGGCAATGCTGAGAATTGATAATGCTCTGGCCCTGCAAGAAATCTGAGGTATCTTCTGCAGCTGTGTCTGATAGGGACATGCAGGTATGCCTCCTTGAGGTCCAGAGTAATCAGCCAAGACCCCTTGCCCAGCATGGGAAGGAGTTGCTGTAGAGTCAGCATTTTGAACTTTGGAACTATGAGAAAAGTGTTTAATGCGGACAAATCCAGTATTGGTCTCCATTGAGTTTCTTTTCTTGGAACAAGGAACAGCCTTGAGTAAAACCCCTGGCCTTGTTCTTGTTGTGGAACTCTTTCTATTGCTTTGATCTGAGCAAGCAGAGAAATTTGCTTGATAGCCTCTGCCCTCTGGTTTTGTGGTAGGTTTGGCATGCCTTGTTTTCTTGGTAAGGTATGAAAGTGGAACCTGTAACCTTGATCTATAATGTCCAAAATTCATTTGTCCTTTATCAATTTGTGCCAATTGTCTGAAAACAGAGATAATTTTCTGTCCAAGGGAGCTTGTATTTGCTCCTTGGTCAGCAGAAGTAGAAGAAAGTCATTGAGATTGTCCCTGTGGGGCAGGAGGGACCCCTGCGTCACTTCTTTGGTTTGCTGGTTGCCATTGTCGTCCCCTGTAGGAACCTCTGTACTGTCCTCTTCCTCGGCCACGCCTGTTTTTACCTCTTTGAAATCTTTCAGGGTTAGGAAAGGACCAGTTTTTAGAAGGCCAATTCCTGCTGAATCTGGGTGGCTGAACCTGGAGGAAGTCTTTGACTGTCTGAACTGATTTTGCTTTTTCCTCGATGGACTTTAACACATCTTTAGCATTAGCACCAAAAAGCTTGTTCTTTTCCAAGGGTGCATCAAGAAGTTTTGCCTTAACATGATCTGGTAGAGGTTGTTCTTTTAACCATGCATGTCTACGAATGACCGCCCCTGTCATAGCTGCCCTACATGAAGCTTCCAATGCATCATATCCACACTGCAGGAAGTGATTGCTGACTTGCTGAGAATTATGTACAGCCTCCTGCAAAGACTTCCTGTCTAAAGGGTCAGGAGAGGCCAAAGTTTTCTGTAAATCATCTAACAGGTAATCCTGATATTGAAACATGTGAAAGAGGCAATTCAGAGCTCTCATAGATAAAGTAGTGGAGGTGTAGACCTTTTTCCCCCATCTCTTTAATGACCTAGCTTCCCTGTTGGAAGGCAAATGATTTTTGGAGGTGGATGCTGAAACCCCTTTAGGTCCCTAAGAAATAGTTTCTAAATCAACAGCATGGGCCCTAAAGAAATGAGATTGTGTTTCTGGGACCCTATAGTATCTGTCTGGCTTGGCTGGAGCAGGAGGAAGAGTATCCGGGGTAACACTGGAGTCAGAGTATAGATCATCCAAGACATCAAGCACAGGAGGTATAGCCAAGGGCCTGTGCTGGGGCTTTTTAAGGAAGGTCCGAAGGCGCTTTCTGGAATCAGAATATTCCTGGCCTTGCCACTTAAAATGTTCCCTCATGGTGTGCAGAACTTCCCCAAAAGAAATATCCTCAGGAGGGGAGGCCGAGGGGATGGAATCCTCTGCATCCGAGTCCTCATATGTCTGGAAGGGCTCTTCCTGGCCATCGGAGTGGACAGAATCCTCAGAATCTTCATCTGAAGGGATAGGGTCAGAGGGTTCAACCCGGGGCCTCTTATCAGAAGGAGGCTGGGTACCTCTCTCAGGATGGGCCTGGGAACCTCTGATCATGGAAATTAAATCTGCGGCCATAGTCATGATTTGTGTTTCAGGAGTAGGCTGAGGTAAGGCTTTAGCAGTAAGGTGCTTGGTCTTGCTGGCTGCCTTAGCACGTGTGTAGGCCTTAATAGACATGGCCATAGGAGGCCTAGCTGCTCCACGTGCAGGAGTGACCTTATCCACAGCAATGGTCTCGGGCATTTCCTCGGTTTCAGTATCCGGAGGAAAATCAATAACTGGTGTCGGTGTGGTCTCCGGTACCAGAGGTATCGGTAGTGCGGTGTCCTCGGTTCGGAGTGGTGAAATAACTGTCTCAGGGGGGAACCGGGGCACTCGCGGTAGGTTTTGGCGTGGAGTCGGTGGTAGACGCGGGCCAAGGATGTCGGTCCCGGTCTTTTCGTTTTTTAGGAGTCTGCGATGTCAGTAGTTCCGACGGCATTGTATAATCAAATTTATCGCCGAAAAATCTTCAGCGAACTCTGCACGGCGCCTGAGAGTGCGCTTATTGAAGCGAGCACAGGCGGCACTTTTTTGATGACTTCGGATTCGAAGAATACAGGAGCTGACCGACCGGCACTTGCGATCTGCTTCTGCTTCGGGCACCACGCGGCAAGAAAGACTGAAGAAAATGGCGTCGGCTGATGCTTATATACTCCAGCTGCTCTGACGTCGGAGAGAAATGCGACATCAGCCGACGTCGGACCCAGACTTTGGAATCCGGCCGACCGAGGGCTGCCTGAGGCAGGACAACCCATATGTTATGACTGCAGTTGCATTCTTGAAGGACATGTGTGAAACATTCATTAAACCAAACACTTATGTAGACATAACATTTTCTTTTTCTGTGAACAAGTAAAAACAGCTCAATTTGGGATCACTTTTATAGACTTGCTCAACTTTCAAAATACACAAAGTATTTGCTTCGAAAATTATGTCTATGCTTTCCCTTGAATTGTACTTTACTGTGACAAGCTCATGTTATATGTTATTTTTTTTAAGTTGTGTAACTTAAGACTCTTTATAATTATACACTTTGCAATGGGACTTTTCATGCCACGTACATAAATTACCCTTTGCAAGACAAGACTACCTCAGCATTGTGGTATTAACCTGTGCTTATGTTTCCACAGGTGTTGCACATCTCTGTATGCTGATTCAATGTAAGGGCTACCTTGAACATATTGGAAAATGCTAAATTTGAATTCAGAATGTAACCTTGTCTAGAAAGCTTCACTGCAAATGCCACTTACAAACCAGTTTCTAAGTATTTTACCAAAATTAAAGCATGCTGCGCTATCATCTGGTTACACCTAATGTTACAATTATTAAAATGATTTTTTGACAAAACCATATTTCCATTCAAAATTTCCTTTCAAAATTGTATTGTATTGTTGTGGCTGATTAAGGTTCCAAAGTAATGCTTATGTGGATAAAGCTACAACACTGAACAGTGTCACTATGTGCTCTGCTGAGCCAACATCATTCACTACAAAAAAAAAAAGAATTTTCCAACACATGCATCATGACTTACTGTTACTTTGAAGCAATTTAGAGACAGTCTAAGTAACAGTTTTGAAGTCACATTGTTGAAAGCAAAGTTAGAGCATGGTCTGAGCAAAGATTAAGTATAGATTGACTTTCTGTACCCTTTCTTATAGGGGTGTTCAGGATCACTTTAGAAAGCTTACGATCACTTCTTAAAATGTCATATCAGTCAAGACTCATTCCTTCCCCTCCTATCACATTTGTCAAGTACACATGAAAATTACAGTAATAACCAGCTCAATAAATTTCAAAAATGTTTAGAAACCGCTACAGTGAACACTACTGCAATAACAAGTTGAAAACAGTTAACGGTTTAGTAACAGACATGGTAAAACTTCAGAATACGACAAAAATATTAAATGCTAACCTGTTACCATGACAGTGCGAATGTTTGCATTCCTCAGAGTATTAATTACTGGTGTAGTTTCCTGCTTCAGAACATTTTTCATTACTAAAAATCCCAAAAACATCATTTCACTTTCCACAAAATCCCTAGGTGGGAAAAAAGAATATTTGTTAGTGCAGGTTCTTGGCTTGCTCTGCAGGAGGACAGCAGCAAAATGATAAGATGGCATGAGCAATGAACAATGAATTATTAGATAGTACATACTAGATGAAAGATAACATTTTTAGTGTTGCAAAAGCTAGTTGTCACCAGTTTCTAAACACGATGGAAACTAAAAAGTATGGTAATATGCGACACAGAGGCATCAAACACAAGCAGAAGGAAGTGATTTTATCCCTCTAAAAACAACTAGTCGGACCACATCTGAGGTTGTGCATCCACTCTCAAACACCACATTTTAAGCACTGACAACAACAGACTGAAGAACACCTGGTGAGCCATCTCATATGGGATACCTGAGACAGTGGTTGGTTTTTGCAGGGGCCTGCCTCTTGGAAATGTTTTAGTATTACGATGGCTGCATCCAAAGGAGGTAGAAGAAGGAAGTGGCATGCATGTGAGTATGTAGTCAAACTGGCTGTGAAGTCCCTAAAATTTGAAATGACTTAAGTTTCAAGCCTTGACCAGCTCATTTTGTCTTAAAAAAGTAAAGGGTAAAAAGCTCACAGGACAAAACACTTGGCAAAAACCATAAAAGACTTGCATTTTTTTATTTTGTTTAAAGTAAACTTCATAAATGTCAGATTACTCATACATTTAGCAATACTAGCCACAGCGTTAGTATCCCAAAGTAAGTTCAAAACAGCAAGAAATCATTACTATGAAGTGTACAGTCTCAGCAGCCCAAAAGGTAGCACACACACCTTTGGTGCAGAAGACAGAGTACTTTTTTAAACAAGAAACATCTTGATTAAATTATCACTTATGACATAGACAATCATATATTTATATAAATGAAAACAAAACAAACCATATTGATATAATCTTAGTTGCAAGCATTTTACATCAACCAAATTTTTAGTTGCAAACATTAATTAGATAGATTAAAAGTGATGTATAACGTTAAACACATTGCATAGCTCATTGAAATCCTGCCTTCATTTACACCTCATTATTCCCCTGTATGTACTGTTCCCACAGTTCCCATTTTTTCATATATAATTTGCTCCTGCCCTTTTCTAAAAATCCCCATTCCAGCTGTTTTATCTCTGTTACTATTGTGGTATACCTGGGAGACGGATATAACCCCCATTGTTTCTTTGTAAATTGCTTAATCTCTCATCCCAATCCTTTCTAACCTCCTGATTAATTCTTATAGTTACCATGCAATTTTATATGCCCTAATTATTCTTTTTTAGCAGCAGCTTTTGTTCTAGATTCTTCTAAAAACTCTACCAGTGCTGGCCTTTCATTTGGAACCCTCATATTTCTCTCCCTGCCTACACTTGGATATAAAGCCTTGAAAGGGAAGGCACTCTCTAACCTACAGTCTAAATAAATTCTTGCTATCTTCCGATTCCACTACCTTTCCTTTCCAGTTATTTGCTCCCAGAACCTTGGTTTCTTTGACCAGTTTTCTCCAATAATTTCTAGCCCCCTCTTGCTTATTGTCTGTATCCCTAATTCCGGTCATCCCTTTTGGCAAAATCTCCTTTCTCCATTCCCATGTTGGCTTAGTTTGTAGAAAACTTTCTGCTACTTTATGAACATAATATTCTACATGATTATTGTTATTCTCCTTAAAGACCTGCAACCAAAATCACAGTTCCTCCTTATTTCTTGAGCTTCCCCACCGTTTCATCATTATACCTTTTCGGCTTTGAATGACAGCTTTCTGCTTGTGCTAAGTACCGGAGCCCTAAATATGTAGTTCTGAAATACTCCTTCCTTGGATAAGCTCAATCCTCCTTGTTATATTGGAAGAATCAGCTTATCCCACTCTACTCTTGCTGCCTTCCCCTCCCAGATAACATCCTTCGGCTCTTTATTAATTGCTATCCACAACTTTTCCTCTGGTTGATAAAAGTATGCCTGACCTGTGTATAAGACTAAATGTACTAAAAACATTTTAACTGCTCATATCTTACTATCCATATAACAGAGCTTCTAATTTCTCAGTTTTTGTATTATCTTTTGTCTAGTCACTTCCCACATATCTTTAGCTGCCACACCAGAAAAACTTTTAATCCATACTCCTAAATACTTCACTTTATCACGTCCCCATAAATATGCATATTGCTGAACCAGTTTGTGTGTGGTACATAATTTACTGCTATTGCCTTTGTTTTAGCTTCATTAATTTTGCATCCAGAAAAGAACCGTTTCAAAATGTTCCATAACACTGTGATGTCCTTTTCTGGCTTTATCAGGTATAAATAAATATCATCTGCAAATAGAGCCAGCTTTTCTTGAATACCATACCAATTATACTCATGAATTTCTGACTTCCTTATTTTCTTTGCCAATGGTTCTAAATATAATGCAAATAACAAAGGGAAAGAGGACACCTTTGCTCAAGCAGAAATTATCAGAGAGGAACCCACCCACTTTAATTTTCGCTTCTGATCCCTCATATATCCTCTTATTCGACCTCATAATTTTAATCAGGGAATGCAGATGCTTCCATTGCCAGGTTCATACAGTCCCAGCTTACTCTGTCAAACTCTTTCTCTGCATCAAGACCCAACAGCAGTATTTTCTTACATTCTGCTTCCCTCTGGCTCATCAATGCTCTGTTAATGTTGTCACATGTTTGCCTCCCCTCCACAAAGCCACATTGATTCATATCTATCAACTTTGGTATTATTTTTGCCATTACAGATAAACAATTTATAATCATAACTTAGCATTTAAATGGGCATGTATGAAGCTGGATCTGATGGATCCTTACCCTCTTTAGATACCAGCTGCCACCACTTTCTTCCAGGATGTTGGTTCTTCTCTTCCTCTTAAAACACTGTGAAACAAAACCTTCTAGATCTTTATCATGTTTCCCTCCTAGCTTCCAAACTTCCATAGGAATACCATCTATTCCTAGGGACTTTCATGTAGATTGGTTATACATCACCATTTTTACCCAATATCCTTCAGTCAGTAATTGAGCCTCATCTGCCTTTAACCTTGGCATATTTAATTCTTCCATAAACATTTCCAATTGTACCTTTTCTTGATTTCCATATTTCTTCACTTTACAAGATTTTCATAGAATTTCTGAAATATTTTTAGTACTTCTAAATGATTTTATCTTTCTTATTATAGGCTCCCTAAGCTTCGCAACAGCCCCTTCTACTTTCTGTTACCAGAGTCATTGTGCTAAACATCTTTGTGCTCTAGAGTTATCAAAAAAACAGGTGCTTAATCTTTCTAAACGCATGCATATTGAGGTAATCCTTCCTTTTCTGTTTAGCATTCTGCAGTTGTTCCTTTTCTTCCTCTGTGAGATTCCCCATCTTCTGCAATACTTTAACATTTGTCAGACCCTTTAAATAATTCTCGTTACTCCAGAACTATATCTCCCTTTCTTTTATTTCCACCCTATTTTTAAACTCCACTTTAATTTTATCCCATACCCTAGCTATATTTTTTTAGAAGAAATTTCTATTTTCTCTAATAGCTCCTGAATAATTTCCACTAACCATTCCTTAAACTCCTCTCTTTTCAACAGACAGGTGGGAAAAATGCCAGCCCAACAATGCCAGAGAAATAGAAATAGATTTACTCAGAACAATTACAAATCACATAACATTTGGGAAAAATCCCTTCTTCAGTGTAAATTACAAAAACAACTACATTCACTAAGTTTATACAAATCACATGACACAGCAAACCAATCATTTTCTTAAAATCTTTCATATTTGATTAATAGTATCATTGTCAAGGAGACACACAAAGAAACACAGCTTATCCAACCAAATATTTGTTAAGCCTAAATTTATTTTTACTTTATTTTATTTTACATTTGTTGACCGGGCTAGTCCAGCTGGATATATGTCCATTTTCAGTGGAGGCCCAGGGAGAAAAGCTGCACAAATTACAACAACATAAAAGGTCAAGACAAAGACAATAACAGTATCATTTGGTACATAAGAAGTTTTAACAACTATAGTACAAGCCTAAGATTATATATTTTATATTTCAGTAGGAAAAAGGAAAAATTTATCTAAGAATAGATGAATAAGACTAATACATTTGTATTAGAAATGTAGTACAAATCTTTAATACATATTACAAAATTAGATACACCTAGTAATTTATGATAAGAGATACTAAGGTCTCACAAAAACCTAAGAAAGAAAAACACTAGAGATCAATAGACAGAGTATAGAAGAACAGCAAACAAAGATGGATTTCTAGTGTTAAAAACAATATAATTACATGAAAGACAATTTCTATGAGACATTAGATTATAGCCTCATTTGCTTAATAGTTACAGCCACATTCAGCCCAGGGATCTTATCTGCTTCATTCTTAAAATCCAACTGTATTTGGCAATTTATAGTTTATTTAAATTCCCTCCTCTTTTTCTAGGGGACAGCCTTTGAATCACCCTAAATTTAAAAGTATGAGGAGGGACATTTTCTAAAATGTGCTTAGCGAGAGAGTTAATTAGAACAGTGTCTCGTTTTTATTTCATTACCCTGTGTTTTTATTTTAGTTATTACTGGCACATGATCTGAAAGTTGCTGTGTACATATCGAGACCTTCAATTAAATGGAGATTTTTCTGTGAAATATAAATTCTGTCTAGCCTAGCCCAGTTTTTGTTATCTTGAGGAATATGCAAATTCACATGTTCCATGACAAATATTTTCATAAATGTCATTACAAACCTACCCTCCTTTGTTATATTATTTTCCCTTCTGGACCCCCACCCCGACACATCATCTCTTTTGCAAACCAAATTCCTTTCCCCACCTACAAGTAATATTCCTTGGTGATAGCAGATTTCTCCCTGAATTTTCTTACCCTCCATAACAGTTTTAGGTGAAATATAAATACATACCAGTGTAATCCCCCTCCCTTGCCAGCTGCCCCTTGGTACAACAAATCTGCCATTATCATCTTTTTTTAGCCTCTTCTATCACTTTTGGAGTTTCTCTTGCAATATAAGTACTCCTCTTTCCTTTTGTCCCAGGTATTCCACTGAATAACCATCATGAAAACCTTTATTTATCAAATTCACATGTTCAGTTCTTTCCAAGTGTGTGTCCTGTAGCATAGCTATTTGCACTGTACATTTTTAATATAGTTCACTACTCTTTTCTTTTTGTATTTATCTGTGAGACCACTGACATTTAAATACATTATTTATTTTACATTTATTTACCAGGAGTGTCCAACTGGGCCATAAGCCCATTTTAGTGGAGGCCCAGGGAGAAAAGCTCCATACAGGAAAAATGTGCAAGAGGTAATACGACAGGAATACATGTATGACTACATAGGACAATACTACAAAAAACAATTGATGCATCAAAATGTAGTTACATTTACAAAATACATAGGTCAACAATGTGAGCACCTTCCAATAATTGTAGATTAGATAGGTACCAAGTATCATTTAACAGATTTACTCATTGTTAAAGTTATGCAATGAACCGAGTTATGGACAAAGGTTATGGAGTTAGAAGAAACTGTTTGGTAGGTTGCTACTAGTCATTTGTAAGGAAAGGCAGTAGAGGACTGCAAGGAATGATTTGAACTTGAATTCTAGGCGTGGAAGAGGTTTGAAAAGTTTAGATTGCAGTAAGAAGGGAGGCAATCTAGGATTCTTGAATGGTTTTAATGATAGATGCAGGCAAGAGGTTGAAGCAGTGCAAGCATCATTGTATTAAAAAGTTGCTATTCCCATCTTTTATGTATAACGGCCTTTTTGTTAAATGTTTAGTTCCAGCTTTTGGATTACATGCATACACTGTTTGACAGGTTGTTCTTTTGTTTCTTGTCATATCCATTTGAGTAAGTCACAACTTACACATTTTTTTCAAAATGCTGCGAGTTCTGTTCACAAAACAGGTAGTTGGATTACTTTTTTCCAGTACTGACACTGCAATGCAGCATAAGGGAATGCTGCACACATGGGTGTGTCTTCCTTCAAATGAGATGTTAAACAGAGGCCCCATTTGCCTGAGGTGATGGCAACTCAGGGTGAAGTAAAGGATCCCATGGCACCTATGAAAAAGAGAAAGGGAAGTTGCATGGTCCCTTGGCCAAATTCCGTCCTAGTCAGTATGAATACCACTCCAGGCCTACCCTGAAGAGATGCCATTGGCCAAGTGGGACTAACCCAGTCAACAAAGTGTAAATAAGATAAAAATAAATACATAAATAATGAAATGCAGTTTTAGAACTTTCCTTAAGATAACTGCAGCAATAGGGAATACCAGCCAGTAAGCTTAATGACAACCCAGTATTTCACATTTATTTTATTTATTCATATATTTATTTTACATTAGTTGACCGGGATAGTCTGACTGGATACTTGTCCATTTTCAGTGGAGGCCCAGGGAGAAAAGCTCCATGCATACATACAGGAAAAACTGTTATAATAATCAAGTTAAAGCACTTTTACAGATAACAATACATAGGATAAAAGTCATTCATTCTGTCATATATGTCTCATATGTTCTAGAGTAACAATTAGGAAGCAATGTAGGGGTGGCCAAAAGACCTCTTTAGCACATGTTTATATTGCCAGAGTTAGTCAGGTTTAGAGCAAGGAGATAGCCATTGCCTTTTAAAGTACTGTTTTAGATTTTTTTTAACTGGATTAGAACGTGTTCTGAAGTAAGCTCAGCAGGAAGCGAGTTCCATATTTTACCAACAGAGTTGGCATATAGACAGTCTCCAGATGAGCTGTTGCCTTTGAGGGTTTGGACTAGTAATTTGTTGGATAAGAGAAGTGTCTTGAGGTTGCTGTAAAGGGTGATAATTTTTGCAAGTATGGGTGTGTTTTCAGGTTGGCAGAGAATTTTAAGTGCTACTATTAGCTAATTGTACTGAAGTTGGATAGGCAATTGTAGCCACCCTAGACTCTTTAGGTTCAGACAGTGGTGTGTTCTGTATGCTGCTCCAGTGGCAAATCTAGCAATATGATTAAAGCAGCTAGAGAGTTTATTAAGGTCAGACTTATTGTTCAAGTTCGTGAAGAGAGGGGATGCATAAATGAGGGTGGAAAGTAGACGTGTACGGGCAATTACCATCCTAGCTAGTGAAGTGGAGTGAGGAAAGGTTTGATCTTGTATAGTGAGCCAAGTTTTTTTATTAACTTTTTTAACAGTTTGATTAATATGTATATCAAACTTGAGGTTATTATCAACCGTTACACCTAAGAGTTTGGTACAGGGATCTGGGACAATGACAGTGCCAGGAGTGGAAGCTTTACGATTGGGGGAGAAAAGCAGTAGCTTTGTTTTGTTAGGATTTAATAGGAGACACTGATTACAGAGCCAATGTTTGACAGTATTAAAAACATCTTGGGATAGAGTCTGCAGACTTAAAGGGGAGGTGGCAGAGCAAATCAAGGTGGAGTCATCTGCATACTGAATGCAGGTGGTTGTTGGGATGACTGTGTAGATGTCATTAATAAAGATAGAAAATAATAGAGGTCCTATTATAGAGCACTGAGGGACCCCAAGGGTGATAGGTAGAAGGAAAGGTAGTTTGTTCTGCCATACTACAGCCTGTTGTCTACCACACAGATAAGATTTGAACCATCTAGGGGAATAGTTTTAAGTGTGTGTATGAGTAGTTGGTGGTTGACCATGTCAAAGGCTTTGGAGAGATCAAGAAAGAGGTCAGAAGAAAGATTATTGTTGTTTCAGTTTTGATTAATAACACTGGAGAAGGAGAGGAGGGCCGTGCTTGTACTGTGGAATGGTCTGAAAACATGCTGTGAGTTAGCCAGGAGTTGTTTATGGATGCACTTCTCCACAATTTTAGCCATGGGTGACAAAATAGCTATAGGTCTATAATTTGACAGTTCAGTGGAACTGCCCCATTTTGTGGAGTGGAATAACATGGGATGTCTTCTAGATGGAGGGGATAGTGGCTTCTGATATAGTTCTACTCATCAGGACAGAGATCGGGTATGCTATGTCATTCGCAGCTTTTTGTAGCTACTCAGCTGGGAGGAGATAAGCTGCAAGGGTGGTAGGTTTTAGTTTCTTGATTAGGGCATATATGATGAGATAGCAGGAAACACAGAAGTGACAATTACATAATGTTAATGCTCCCTCTTCAAGAACGTCAACACCAATCAGAAAAATACATGAAGGCAAGAACTATAACTCAGATGGCACTAAAATACATTTATTGCAAATTTTGTTATACAATGTACTGCATGCATGCCACAAATGGCACTTTGCTACTTTTAAAATACATCACTACTGCCCTACATAAGTGTTATCACTTAATTTAGTTCATTAGAGACCATGAGCTTCATTGCCTCACACTCAAAACTTGGAAGGAACATAGCCCCTTGATCTGAAGACATTATATTAATAGTTTACTCTTCAAAATTTGTCCTAGCAATGTGGAACATGACACTGCCTTAACATAACTCTCTCTTATTAGTAAAACCACTTTAAAGAAACAGAAATGCAAAACCAAATGGTTATCTCTGTTTCTTACAAGTGCATCAGTGATGGACTACCCCACCAATTGCATGTCAGACATTCTACCTCCTTGCTTAAATCTTGCAGATTTTATAGGTTCATAGGTAGGTACTAGGCTATCGGCCCTAGGGCCCATACAAACCTAGCCAAAAAATGTACCCTGGCTTTCGCCACCCAAGAAAATTATTTTCCTGTGCCCCTGTCGAGCAGAGCCACAGAAGTGATCCCCGGGGTGAATTTCCCATTTCCTATCCAATCATCAAGATTTTTCTTCAAGAGTGCTAATGAGGAGCTCTGTTTGACATAGATAGGTAGTCTGTTCCAGAGTATGGGAAGTCTCTGGGACAGGAATCTATCCCTCCAGCATGTTCTGTTTATTGTGGTGACAAGGTTAAGGTCCCTAGAGCGTGTAGCTCGGAGAGACTGGGATTTCTTTAAGTGGAGCATGTCCAACAGCTCTGGGTTTGACATAGCTTTGTATGTTAGGCAGAGATCGCCCCTGAGTAGGCGATATGCGATGCAGTAAAGCTGTAGTTTTTTTGAGACTGTCTGCATAGGGCATATGTTTGAGGCCAGTAATCCTCTTTGTGAGGTATTTCTGTGGTCTTTCCAGTTGTTGTAGATGTCTTGTGAGGTACATACCAAAAGGGGCGTTGTACTCTATAATGGGTTTAATGAGTGATGAGTAGAGGGGAACAATGACCTCTTTTTTTCTGGATGAGAATCCTTTTGTGATGAGATGAGCCACGTAGAAGGATTTCCTGACCACTGTGGCGATGTGATTATCAAAGGAGAGACTACTGTCCACCTGTGTCCCAAGGTCTCATCACATTTTTAGCATTAAGTAGACTACCAGCTATGTGGTAGTTCATGGGTACAGAGTTTTACCAAAGGGGATGACAATACACTTTTAGGCATTGAGCTTCAGGCCATGGCTTTGACACCAGGTATCTGTCTCATTGAGGCCCTTTTGTAGTTTGTCCACATCGTTAGGAGTTTTGATTATGGCTCCTAGTTTGCAGTCATCTGCAAACTTTGTTAGCCAAAGACCTTCTGTGTTGGCCTGCACTTCAGAGAAGTAGATACCAAACAGGAGAGGACCCAGGACTGAACCCTGTGGTACTCCACTTGTCACTGGTCTGATGTCGGATTTGGAATCCGCTACTTTCACAGTGTGGGTTCTGTCCATGAGCCAGTTGGCAACCCATCTTGTGACATAGGGATTTATACCTAGTTTAGTGAGCTTATCTATAATTCCAGAGTGGGGAATAGTGTCGAAAGCCTTGGCGAGATCTAGATAAGCTGTGTGAACCATTTTACCCTGATCTATGGCTTTGGTGACTGCTTCAAAGAAGTCAATCAGGTTTAGGAGACATGATCTGGCTTTTACAAATCCAAACTGTGTAGGGTCCAGAGTTTGGAGATTACCAATGTCTTTGTTTACGAGTTCCATGATGATACGTTCCATGGCCTTGCAGACCAGGCTCGTCAGGCTAATGAGGCGGTAGTTCCCGGGGTCCATCGTGGCTCCCCCTTTGTGGAGTGGGATAACTGTCGCGGTGCGCCATTCAGTGGGTACAAAGCTTGAGGTGAGGCTATGACTGAACATGGTATTTAGGTAGGGTGCCAGTTCATTCTGTAGTTCGTGTAGAACGCAGCCTGGGATATTGTCAGGTCCCATGGATGCTGTGCTCTTGGCTTTGGAGAGTGTGTTTTTTACCTGTGCAGCCGTGATTATAGGAACTTTACATTCTTCAGGTATAGAGATGGGCCCTCTAGGGGGTGAGAGGGGGGTAAAGTTAGCACTGAACCTATCTGCTAGGATGTTGGCAATATCAGTTGGTTCTGTATGTTTAGTGCCATTATGCTGTAACTCAGAGCAGATCTGAGTGTTCCCATTTAGATTCTTGACATAGCTATAGAATACTTTGTGGTTGTCTTTAGAGTCAGTGGCAATTTTCTTTTCGTAACTAGCTTTGGAGGATTTTATGAGGGATCTCAGCTTCTTACTGAGGTTGACCAGGGAGTTCCTCCAGTCATGGGATTTTACTCTTTTTTGTAACAGTTTCTTTCTTCTGTTGTACAGTTTGTTTATGGCAGAGGTCCACCAGCTTGGCTTCCTTTTTTTAGAGGATAACATCTTGGTTCTATTAGGGATAGCATAATCCATACACTTGTGTAAGTGCTTATAAAGTGCATTTGTGTAGGATTCGGCAGTCATACCTCGTTTGTCCGTCTGCATGGGTGTCATGAAGTTTGCCACTTCTGTCTTAAGAAGTGTGAAGTTGGCTTTTGAGAAGTTTTTTACGATGGTTTTCCTAATTGGGGCTGGGGGTGGGATGTGGATGTCTAGGCTGATTAGCATGTGGTCGGATCTGACCAACGGGGAATTGACCTCTGGTGTGGAACACCGGTTTCCCATGTTGGTAATGACCAGGTCTAGGATATTGCTGCCCTTGGTGGGGGTGTGAATAAGTTGATCCAAGGTGTTGGAATTTATGAATTCAAGAAAACGTTGAGCAAAAGAGTTGGTACATGAGTAGTTTTCCCAGTCAATGGTGGGGTAGTTGAAATCGCCCCTTAGTAGGGTGTTGGGTTGTACCCTAATACTTTCCAGTGAATCAAGAAATGAGGAGTGTGAATCCTGGGGCATGGTGGGGGGTCTGTAGCAAGCTGCAATTTGGATTGTGGTCTTGCCCAGAGTTAGTTGCACTTGGATAATCTCGGATGCATTATGCTGTGCAACTAGCCTTGAGGTGTGGATATCCTTAATGAATATGGACACGCCTCCACCTTTAGTGCTTCTTTCTGGGTTAGGTGGCCGAAAGGTGTGGTATGAATTGAAGCCTGGTAATGCAGGGGTGCTCTCTGGAGCTTTGAACCAGGTCTCTGTCACTGCACAGATGTCAATGTTCTCCATTTTAAGGAGTGCCTTGAGTGAGTGCATTTTGAGGTTTAGACTTCTAGCATTGAGTAGCATTACCCTCAGATTTTGCTTGCTTGTACCTGTTACGGTGGTGAATTTGTCATTTGAACCTTGCCTAAAAAAGGCACTATAGGGGTTGCAAGAGTCTTAGCCAGTATCCGGAATCCTAAGGGCGACAGGTGCAGGCCATCTCTGGCAAAGCATCGTGGACTGTCAATCATGTCGTCCCAGGCAGACAAATACTGGATCCCCTTAGAATGACACCAGAAGCTTAGCCAATTGTTGAAGTCAATCATTTTGTCCTTGTACTGTGATATCATTCTGGGTGATGGCAGGATGCTACTCAGGGTTAGGGTCATACCTGCCTGGGATACAAGATCGGTGAGCTCCTCCATGTCTCTTTTCATGTAGTCCAGGGAGGTACGTCTCAGGTCATTCACACCAACATGGACAATGACAGTGTCATATTTGTACTTATTGTGGAGTGACCTGAGTGCATGCGTTATGTGGCGGATCCTGGCACCTAACAGGCAGCTGACAGTAACTTTCTCCTTGTTTAGTCTAGTGAGTGGAACATCAGTGTGCCTGACTATAGAGTCACCTATGACTAGAGTGTTGGGTACGTTGTTATGCCTTATGGGCTGTGGTTGAGTGGCACACTGAGTTTGTGGGCTGTGTGTCATTTGGGTTGTGTTGGGGGGGTGGAGTTTGCTTGCATTTATGCTTTGGATGTCCCTGATGCTTGGGCAGGTTTTTATTGAGAGCCTCTGCAAATGTAGGTGTGTGTTTTGTGTTTCTATGTGTGTGTTTTGGTGGTGTAGGTTTTGAGGGACTATGTGATGAGTGTGGTGCGGTGCAAGTGTTTACCTTCTCCTCTTGACTGTCTAGTCCAGTCTTGGGTGAAGAGAGCTTTGCTTCCAATTTGGCTATATAAGTGCATCTCTCACAGGTTGTAGTGTTGGGTGGTAGGAGGAGAGGGTTGTCCGTGTACATGAGGCAATTGCTGCATTGCTCCAAGATGCCCAGATTCATCAGGTAGACAGGAGAAATCACTGGGAGATGACCCTTAGACATGCCTGGATAAGTGCTTATTTATTAAGTTCTAAAAACTGCTTTCCACTAATCAAGTGAGGAAAGTTGAGTGCTGTAGTAATTTGCAGCTTATGTAGTGCTTACAATGAGTTCTGAACAAGTGCTGAGATCAAAGAAACAGATTTGAGTGTTGAAACTAGAAAACTGGCTAGTTATTAGAAAAAAACTAAGCTAAAAGGCTTCCCTCCCAACACAGAAGGGCTTGGGGGCTCAGAAGCCTACAAATAGTCTATACAACTTAACAGGAAAGGCAGGAAACTAGCTTAATTTTTTTTTCTGTTTCCCAGATGCTCTCTTTGTACACAGTAGGAGTGCCTGAAATCACAATATGATCTCACTGCACTCAGTTGAGTGAGCAAATGAGATGGGCCCAGAAGGAGTATCCAAACACAAATTTACAAGAGGGGTGGGCAGTTTCAAGGCCACTAAGATTAACACCAAAACAAAAACAGGGAGGGTAGGTGGGACTAACTGAAGAGCAGAATCAAAACTTCCAGTTCAGTTAATATTCCTGCAACACAGTTAAATCAATTAAAATACTGTATTATTTGAAAAAAGTGCAGATAAAGCTACTTAAATACACTTATATGTCCAGTTGAATACAGCTAGTCCTTAGCCAGCCAAAGCTGAGGTTTTTAAGCAGAACATATTTCCCACTGTACCACTTAAATAGGCAAGGACAGGAAATCAAAGAATGTGGCTACCCCCACACCTGCAATTACTAGCAAATAATAAAATTCAGCAAGCACTGACTAACTTCCCGTTCAGTTAATTTTCCTGCAACACAGTTAAATCAATTGAAATACTGTATTATTTGAATAAAAAGTGCAGATAAAGCTACTTAAATACTCTTATACGTCCAGTTGAATACAGCTAGTTCTTAGCCGGCCAAAGCTGAGGTTTTTAAGCAGAAAATATTTCACACTGTACCACTTAAATAGGCAAGGACAGGAAATCAAAGAATGTGGCTACCCCCAGATGATTAATTTATTACCTTGAGGAAGACACTATCAAGGTTTTATTTGGTAGGTTTTATTGAATATACTGCACTACTTTTGTGTGTGTTCATCTTTGAGTCTGTTTACTATGGCTATAACTTAATTAAACTTTTATTAAAATACAAATACTGTGACACAGGTACGTATGCATTAATATAAAATAAAACAAACCATAGTAACATTTTTCATGCAGTATACATGTTTCCTTTTTAACAATTAGCATTCATTCCAACACTTTCCCAAGACTCCTGGAGAGAAAGTTAAAGGAATTGCTGACAGCATACTTTTCTGGCATTTTAAGCTTAACCTCCTCATATTAACCACGAAACTACCTCCTTTTGTTGCACTTATAAATAATCTGGAGTTTTTCATGTAATATTTGCTTATGACCAGTGTCTGGCTTTGTATTTTGAACAGTTGCCTGTCTGTTTATAATTCTGTTGGTACTCCCTTCTAGTTAATCACATTGATTTTCCTGTGGTTGTGTACCATTTTTACCACTTTTTCTTTCTGTTTACAGTTTACTTAATTTCAGTAAAAATTGTTTATGCCTCTGGCTACACATATGTAATTAACAGATCCTCCACTTTGTTACACTGAGTGTTTGCCTTGATATTTCATTAGATTGTATATTCATACTACTAATAAAACTGTTTTCCCTTTAACTTTCCATTCATTTGAACACTTGTGCTTTTAGTTGTTCCTTTAAAGTACAGTTAATGCTGGTTCTCTAGTTTGGACATAAACTTGCTGAGAGCAGTAGAAATTACTCAGTGGCAGGGATTAATTTACTGTTGGTTCTGAGAGGTTGAAATTACTGGATAAAGCTCCAAGCTGCTTTCCTATTGGTTCTTTCACTTTAGCTTAACAGGAGATGGACAGAGCTCTGTGCAGCACCATACAAAGCTGAATTTGAAAGACGCAACCAAAAATTCCTGACCCAAGCCACCTCAGATTTGTTAAGGACAGATCTAGCCTATTTAACCTGGTTAACATCTTCAAGAAGGCTAATGCAGTAAAAGACAAGGGTGATTAAGTGCATACTGCATATCTCGCTCTCAACAAAGATGCTTAATATCTGACTTTCAGACACTGAAGACAAACACCCATTTAAAAGTAAATACTTAAGTAACTCACTGGAAAGCAAACTGGCTCACAAGAAATTAGGATGGGCATCTCTACTTCCTACAAAAGACCTGACACTAGCTGTATATCCCAGGGTACAGTCCTTGGGCCACTCTTCTTTGGCATTTGGCTCTCAGAGATCAAAGCAAATTGGCTAGGGTTTGTGGCTGACCAGGTCTTCAGATTAATTTAATCTTAATGAATTAATAAACTCTCCAGAGGGTATCAAGATCCTCCATGAGGGACTTCCCCACAAAACAGATGGTGACAAAACCATGAACTAAAACTATATACCAAAAAATGTGCAATAGTATCCTTTGTCAAGTCTGACTACCCTTTTAACTATCACATTGAGAGCACACCTCTGAAAGTTGATCCTGTAGTCAGGGATCTGAGAATCAATGTAAACAATGAACTGTGTTTTGATCTTCACATATCCACTGTTGTAAGAAGTCCTTTTTCATCACAAAGCTTTTATCTAAAGGTATGGCATCCAGGTCCAAGACTGTAATCATTCCACTGTGCTCTCCACTCATTTTGCCAGTCACTGAATATAATGACCCTTTTCGTACCTATCTGTCCAAAAACCTGTCACAAGTGGAACAGCCACAATGTTTTCATTACTAAATATAATCAAGGGTTTATATCATAAAAAGTATGCAGACCATCTCAAAGCTTTGTCCCACATCTCATCTCATACAGTCTACTAAGAGGCAGCCACTGCCTTGCTTATACAGTCTAAACAGACCCAGTCCTGTCAGACCTATTACACACTCAAGTCCATCGGTAATGTAAACACCAAATCCAAAAGACCTCGCTCTCTTTTGCAACACAAATGTTACTTTTGGAGGGACAGGTTTTTTACTGTCTTCCAATGGGGTTTGGAAGATGGGAAAAAGATCCTCACAGATTAATAGCCAAGAAAATACCTAATCAGCTATGAAATTGTTTAATTCCTTCCCTTGAACCTCACCTCTTCCTCCTGAACATTGTTCTGCATTTTATCAATACCATTTACTTTTATACCTTTACCAAACACAATAAGAAAAATGGTTCAAAGATATAAAAAAAGTGTCATGTCCCAACAGTGATATACAGCAATTTCTCTTTATTCCAAGTTAGTTAAGCGCTTTCATCTACAACCCGTAGATTTCTTCAGAGCAAATACTCATCTCAATTCCATCATTTAAATAAAATCTACCATCCAATCAAATGGTAAGCCATTCTAAATTACTATAACCAAATAATACGTATTTAAAGAACCAACACATCAAATTCAGATTAAAACGCTATATGCAGTTCAGTGGGATATATTCAAAAACATCTAATACAAATAGTACTACTTCCTATTGCGATATAATACATAAATATGGGTTCCATAAATCTGATATAAACATGAATATCCAATAAATTTAAAAAATAACATGTTTTACAATAAATTACCTAAAAAACACTTACAGTATACCAGCAATATAAATAGTAATATAAAAAATATACCTATACAATAAACATTGTAATTGTACTAACTAAACCTGTCACAAGGGTTTAGTAGGAATACACTCATTTAGTCCTGGGGGATTGGCAGCATTCAACTGAATCTGCCACTTGACTTTTCTCCCCCAGTTTGGCCCTAATATTTCCCCCTCTAGGATTAGTCTTAACATATAACATGGCAAATTTGAAAGAGTCACAACTGCTACTGGTTTCCAAATGTCTGTATAATGCATTGTTCTTATCCTTCTTTTTTATACAGTATATGTGGTCAAATATACGATTCCTGAATCTTCTGTTTTCCCCACACAGAAACTAGGACTTTTTGTACATTTCCCTAAATATATGACATGTTGGGTCGGACAATTCCCTCTCTTGAATCTAACTCTACTGCTATTACAATTTCCCAATGTAATAGATTTCTCTTCCATAATAGTGCAACATTGATTACAATGTCCACATTTACTAGTGCCATCCATCATGTCCTTATTTTTATTATCCTTGCCTGTAGTCCTAGTTTCTATCATTCTTTTAACATTAGCCCCTGTCTTATAAACAAAAGTAGGTGCATCTCCAAGCTTGTTGTGTACCCCTTCATCACTCCTTAAGATGTTCCAATTATTATAAATAATATTTTTAACTTCCCCCACGTATGGGTTAAATTCTAAAATACAAGCTTGATTAAATCCCATGTTATCAGGTTCCTTTTTTGTGTTATTGTGGGTAATAGGATCATTACTCAAGAGTGGTATATACTTCTTCCCCCATTCTTTTTTTACATAATTGGCTATATCCAGTATTAAATTGTCTGAATACCTTCTCTTCCTAAACATCTCACTAACGTTGTTGATTTTGTCTACCATTTCAGTATGTACCATAGTCATTCGAGCTGCTCTGATACACTGTCCTTTTAAAATACTTCTTTTCTGAGAACAGGGATGATTACTTGTAAATTCCAGGTATGAGTTACAAAATGTCTCCTTTCGAAATATTTTTGACTAAAACCTGTGTCCATCACTATATATGTATGTGTCCAAATAGTTGATACCCTTCTTATTATAGTTAAATGTAAATTTTAAATATAAGTTAGTATCGTTTAAATAGTCAACAAATTGAGTTATAAGTTCCACCGGTCCTTTCCACAATATAAATATATCGTTCAGAAATCGGACGTAACAATCTATATTGTCACTCCAGTTGGTACCCAAAATAAATTCTTCCTCCCAATCAAGTAGAACTAAATTGGTGTAAATGGGGGCGCATGCTGCCTTGTTTATAAGACAGGGGTCAATGTTAAAAGAATGACAGAAACTAGGACTACAGGCAAGGATAATAAAAATGAGTGGAAAATGGACTACAATGGAGGAACACAGACATGGAGACATCAGGATTGGGGGAAATCGTACCCCGCAGACAATAAGATGGATAGTATTTCCACCGAATTAGTTGGGGAACCGGAGATTATTACAAAACAGGGTGTGATATACAGTATGAGAGATTTTAGTATTTACAACTACACACAACATCAGGTTCAAGTTGAAAATTTTAAGCTTTTTACTAGGGGTATGAAATACATACCTATGAGAAGGTTTAATCTTGTGGATAATGTTGAATTTAAATTATACTTAAGAAAACTGAACTTAGGTTTGTTTTTTTCAGAATCAAAACAAGGGGTATAATGTATTAAGAAAGAAAAGTGACTTTACCCCTCCTATGCACAACACATTAACAGCTTTTGAAAAAGTTGTGACCAATGGAATGTATGAGTTACAGAATAAAATAAACATTTTAGATTTAGAAATAATTGGAGCCGTGATTAACAAAAAGCATTATGGGACATTTGTGATTCACAGAACATTCGTATCATGACCCCTGACAAGGGAGGGGGTATTGTACTATATGATATGAATGAATATGTACAGAAGATATATGAAGTTTTGAATAATATGAAAAAATATGAAATTTCTTCCATTAATCAAATTAATATTGCTCATAGAAGAATAGACTTATATTTGGAAGAATATTTATTAGATATTCGTATTGATGTAGATACCTATACGTTTTTGAGAGTTGATAACCCTGTTCTAGCCACTATTGTTGGAATACCCAAAATCCACAAGTGTGTAGACAACCCACCCTTTCGCCCTATAATCTCAGGGAGTAAAAGTAAAACCTTCCCTTTTGGAAAAACTAGTGACTGATGGTTAAAACCCATTTATCTAGGAGTTATGCACTTAGTCAAAGACTCTTGGGACTTTTAAGTAGAATTAAGCCTAGTTTATGGAAAGACAATTTAGTGTTTTTAACCACAGATGTTATAGACTTATTCTCCTGTATACCGAAGGTAGAGGGTATCAGGAGATTTACTAACAGTATTTCCAAACATGCACACTTGGATTGGGATAGAATAGATTTAATATCAGAATTTATGAATTTAGTACTGGACAATAATTACATCTATTTTGAAGGAGAGTACTATAAACAATCACAAGACATAGCTATGGGGGCAGCATGTGCCCCCATTTACGCCAACTTAGTTCTACTTGACTGGGAGGAAGAATTTATTTTGGGTACCAACTGGAGTGACAATATAGATTGTTACGTCCGATTTCTGGACGATATATTTATATTGTGGAAAGGACCGGTGGAACTTATAACTCAATTTCTTGACTATTTAAACAATACTAACTCATATTTAAAATTTACATTTAACTATAATAAGAAGGGTATCAACTATTTGGATACATACATATATATAGTGATGGACACAGGTTTCAGTCAAAAATATTTCGGAAGGAGACATTTTGTAACTCATACCTGGAATTTACAAGTAATCATCCCCATTCTCAGAAAATAAGTATTTCAAAAGGGCAGTGTATCAGAGTGGCTCGAATGACTACGGTACATTCTGAAATGGTAGATGAAATCAACAACATTAGTGAGATGTTTAGGAAGAGAGGGTATCTGAACAATTTAATACTGGATATTGCCAATTATGTAAAAAAAGAATGGGGGAAGAAGTATATACCACTCTTGGGTAATGTTCCTATTACCCACAATAACACAAAAAAGGAACCTGATAACAACATGGGATTTAATCTAGCTTTATTTGAGAATTTAACCCATATGTGGGGGAAGTTAAAAATATTATTTATAATAATTGGAACATCTTAAGGAGTGATGAAGGGGTACACAACAAGCTTGGAGATGCACCTACTTTTGTTTATAAGACAGGGGCTAATGTTAAAAGAATGATAGAAACTAGGACTACAAGCAAGGATAATAAAAATAAGGACATGATGGATGGCACTAGTAAATGTGGACATTGTAATCAATGTTACACTATTATGGAAGAGAAATCTATTACATTGGGAAATTGTAATAACAGTAGAGTTAGATTCAAGAGAGGGAACTGTCAGACCCAACATGTCATATATTTAGGGAAATGTACAAAAAGTCCTAGTTTCTATGTGGGGAAAACAGACAGAAGATTCAGGAATCGTATATACGACCACCTATACTGTATAAAAAAGAAGGATAAGAACCAATGCATTATACAGACATTTGGAAACCAGTAGCAGTTATGACTCATTCAAATTTGCCATTTTAGATGTTAAGACTAATCCTAGAGGGGGAAATATTAGGGCCAAACTGGTGGAGAAAGAAGTCAGGTGGCAGATTCAGTTGAATGCTGCCAATCCCCCAGGACTAAATGAGTGTATTCCTACTAAACCCTTGTTACAGGTTTAGTTAGTACAATTACATTATTTCTTGTATAGGTATATTTTTTATATTACTATTTATATTGTTGGTATACTGTAAGTATTTGTTAGGTAATTTATTGTAAAACATGTTATTTTTTAAATTTATTAGATATTCATGTTTATATCAGATTTATGGAACCCATATTTATTGTATTATATCGCACTAGGTAGTAGTACGATCTGTATTAGATGTTTTTGAATATATCCCACTGAACTGCATATAGCGTTTTAATCTGAATTTGATGCATTATATGTGTTGGTTCTTTAAACACGTATTATTTGGTTCTAGTAATTTAGAATGGCTTACAATTTGATTGGATGTTAGATTTTATTTAAATGATGGAATTGAGATGAGTATTTGTTCTGAAGAAATCTACGGGTTGTAGATGAAAGCGCTTAACAAACCTGGAATAAAGAGAAATTTGCTGTATATCACTGTTGGGACGTGACACTATCTTTGAACCATTTTTCTTATTGTGTTTGGTAGCAGTTGGGGTTCACTGATATCTTTTATACCTTTGCGATGTTCATTATTTCAGTCACAGTTGAGTTGTGTTTTGATTTCCATTTGCTAGTAACTGCTTTTTTGGCAGCCATTATCATTAAGCTCATCACCTCATAAGAATAATTTCCTTAGTTACAACAATTGCTCCACCATCACTTCTGACAAAATACTCAGTTGGGAATTTTTGAAATCTGCCGACTCATTACATTCACAGAATGAATGTTCCCACTTATCTCAATGTTTCCCATCACAATTCCAGCATTTGCTATCTACATGAGGAAAATTTCCTTGGGGTATAACAATATTTATGCAAACACTTAAAATAAAGCAAGAATCCTAAAACTTCTCTACTTTGTTGCACACTTGGGGCCCATATAGACACCCTTGGATTTTTCCTTGGCAAATTGCATTTCCAGTCTCTCTTTCCAATATTTTCTAACCCTCTATGATTGATTCCCATAGTTAGGCAATATTTTATAGCCCTACTAAATATCCATTTTTTAACAGCTCCTTCTGTTCTAGAATCAGTCAAACTCTATATCAAGTCTTTCACTTAACACTACCCTATCATTTACTCTGCATATATTCTGTTATCACTTCCTGATACAGAAGGCAATCACTAACCTGTAATGCAACTTCTGCTTCGCCTCATTCCACTCCAATAACTTTCCCTAATTAGATGTCTGCTCCAAGTATCGCAGTACCTTTTCTAATTTTCTCCAGTAAATTCCATCTCATGCTTGCTTATTTTCTGTAAACTTATGCAGTCATCCCTATTGGTAAAATCTCCTTTCTCCATTCCCGTATTGGTTAGATCTTTTGTTTTTAAAGCAAGAAGCATCTTTACTTAATTATTACTTATGGCACAGGCAATCATACATTTATATAAATCAAAATAAACCATACTGACATTTCCATCTGCAAACATTATACATCACTTATAATTTATACAGTCATCATAAGTTGAGCATTACATAGCTCATTCAATTCCTGCATACCCTTAAAACCTCATTCCTTCTCCAAAACATTATTCTGCATGTATTGTTCCCACAATTCCCATTTTTTCTATGTAATTTGCTCACACCCTTTTTTAAAGACCGCACTTCCGGCTCTTTTATCTTTGTTACAATATTCACTACTTCTAGTACAGTTGGTTTAGACACTGATCTTCATTTTCTAGTAACTGCTTTTTTGGCAGACACCAGAATCAATCTCTGCAAGTCATTACTACAACTAGGCAATTTCGATTCTGTATCATAGCTAAAAAAAAAAACACATTTCCTTAGTTACACTAACTTGCTCACCCAGTATTTCAGACACAGTAGTCTGTACAGAATTTTTAAAGTCTGTCAGCTCATTACACTCCCAAAACATATGTTCCCCACTACTTCTTTCTTTCCCATCACACCTCCAACATTTGGAATCTACCTACCTATGAAAACACTTCCAAAGATCCAAAATCTTCCTGACTTGGTTGCATACTTGGGAACCAAACATACATCATCTCATTGTTTCTGAATTGCTTATCCAATCTCTCTTACCAATCCTTTCTAACCTTTGCTGACTGATTCCTATACTTACAATGTATGTTTTATATGCCTTGCTAACTGTCCCTTTTTAACAGCAGCTTTTATTCTAGATTCTACCAAAACCTCTATCCACATATTTTGTTTAGGATCCCCCTACTTCTTCTCTTTACCTGCGCTCTGATATCAATCCTTGATAGGGAAGGCAATCTCTAGGCTGCCGTCCAAATTAATTCTTGGTTTCTTCCCATTCTATTACCTTTCCCTCTCTAATTATTTTCTCCCAATACCTTGATTCCTTTGCCATTTTTCTTCTAGTAAAGTCCATCCATCTACAATTAATGTGTGGGGTATGGGTACATAGTTTACTGCTATAATCTTCATTTTACACTCATTCATTTATATCTAGAAAAGACCTGAAACTATCAGAATGTTCCGCATCACAGAAATGTCCTTTTCTGGATTTAGCAGATATAAAATATTCCCACCTACAAGGAAGGCTAATGTTTTTTAGTACCATACCAATTGCATCCTTGTATTCACGAGCCCCTTATTTTCTTTGCCCGTGGCTCTAAACAAAAAGCAAATAAAGACGAAAGACAACACACCTGCATGTTTTCTCCATTCAGACATACTCTATAGGACAGGAACCTCTTATTTCAGTTCAAGGCTTTAACTTGTCATATATATCATCCTAATTAACCCTCTATTACATTAGGGAGAGGAAATGTTTCCATTGCTCTGTGTATAAAATTCCAGTTGACCATCAAATGATTTATCTGCATCAACATCCACTGAAGTGGCATCTTCTTACATTACACTTCCCTCTGAATCATAGTTTTGTTAACGTTGTCAAATGTTTGCCTCTCCTCCACAAAACCCACACAGAAATGTGCTTATTTTGGAAACACCTTTGACATTTTCTTAGCTAGCACAGACAAGCACTTTAGAGTCATGATTTAAAACTGAAATCAATCTATACAAAGCTGGTTCTGAAGGGTCTTTTCCCTCTTTGCTTATACAGCCAACCACAGCTTTCTTCCAAGAAACAGGTACCTCTCCACCTTAGAAAATGCTGTTAAATCATTCAAGATTTTTTTTGCATCAATATTTTTATCTCATTTTTTCCCATCTTGGCTACTTTTAGCCTCACTTTCCTCTAATCTTTTAACAGGCAAACATATTTATATGAAAGAAAACAAACCATATTAATGGTAGAGTTCCAAACATTATACATCACATGTATTCTTTTGTATAACTATAATCAATCCAACATTACACAGATTCTTCAAATTATGCCTTCCCTTAAACATCATTCCTTCTCCAAAACATTATTCTGCATGTATTGTTTCCATTTTTATAATATAATTTGCTCCTATCCTTTTTTTAAAGATCTCACTTCCTGTTTTTTTTATATCTGACACAGTATTCAAAACTTAACATACAGTTGTTTATACTTATTTCCATTTTCTAGTAATTGCTTCTTTGGCAGCCAACAGAATTAAACTCAACAAGGTTCTACATTATCCTGGCAATTCGGATCCTATACCCCAACTCTAGAAAATAATTTCTTTAGTTACACCCATTTGATCACCCAGTATTTCTGACAAAGTACTCTGTAGGGAATATTTAAAGTCTACCAACTCATTACACTCCCAAAACATGTATGATCAATTACCTCTTTTTTCCACATCACACCTCCAACTTTGCACAATGGCGCTAAATATACAGAACCAACTGATATTGCCAACATCTTGGCAGATAGGTTCAGTGCTAACTTTACCCCTCTCTCATCCCCTATACTATAGCAGAAGAATGCAAAGTTCCTGTAATCACGGCTGCACTGGTAAAAAAACACACTCTCCAAAGACAAGAATACAGCAGCCATTGGACCTGACAATATCCCAGGCTGCGTTCTACATGAACTACAGAACGAACTGGTACCCCACCCAAGTACCATGTTCAATCATAGCCTCATCTCAGGCTTTGTGCCCACTGAATGGTGCACAGCAACAGTTAACCCACTCCTCAAAGGGGAGAGCCATGACGGACCCTGGGAACTACCGCCCCATTAGGCTGACGAGCCTGGTCTGGAAGGCAATGGAATGTATCACCATGGAACTTATAAACAATGACATTGGTAATCTCCAAACTCTGGACCCTACCCAGTTCGGGTTTGGAAAAGGCAGATCATGTCTCCTAAATCTGATAGACTTCTTTGAAGTGGTCAGCAAAGCCATAGATGATGGTAAGGTGGGTCACACAGCCTATCTAGATCTCGCCAAGGCTTTCAACACCACCCCCCACTCTGGAATTATAGATAAACTCACTAAACTAGGTATAAATCCCTATATCACAAGATGGGTTGCCAACTGGCTCACTGACAGAACCCACACTGTGAAAGTAGCAGACTCTAAATCCAACTTCAGACCAATGACAAGTGGAGTACCACAGGGTTTAGTCCTAGGTCCTCTCCTGTTTGGAATCTACTTCTCTGAAGTACTGGCTAACACAGAAGGTCTTTGGCTAACAAAGTTCGCAGATGACTGCAAACTAGGAGCCATAATCAAAACTCTTAACGATGTGGACATCCCACAAAAGGGCCTCACTGAGACAGATGCCTGGTGTCAAAGCCATGGCCTCAAGCTCAATGCCAAAAAGTGCATTGCCATCCTCTACTTAACACTGAAAGTGTGATAAGAGACCTTGGGATACAGTTGGACAGTAGTCTCTCCTTTGATAATAACATCGCCACAGTAGTCAGGAAATCCTTCTATGTGGCACACCTCATCACAAAAGGCTTCTCATCCAGGAAAAAAAGAGGTCATTGTTCCCCTCTACTCATCACTCATTAGACCCATTGTAGAGTACAACGCCCCTTTTGGTATGTACCTCATAAGACATCTACAACAATTGGAAAGGCTGCAGAAATACCTCACAAAGAGGATTACCGGCCTCAAACAGATGCCCTACGTAGACCGTCTCAAAAAACTCCAGCTTTACTCTGTCACATATCGCCTACTCAGAGGCGATCTCTGCCTAACATACAAAGCTATGTCAAACCCAGAGCTGCTGGACATGCTCCACTTAAAGAAATCCCAATCCCTCTGAGCTACACGCTCTAGGGACCTAAACCTTGTCACCACAATAAACAGAACATTCTGGAGGGATAGATTCCTGTCCCAGAGACGTCCCATACTCTGGAACAAACTACCTATCTATATCAAACAAAGCTCCTCATTAGCACTCTTCAAGAAAAATCTTGATGATTGGATAGGAGATAGGAAATTCACCCCGGGGATCAGTTCTGTGGCTCTGCTTGACAGGGGCACAGGAAAATAATTTTCTTGGGTGGCAAAAGCCAGGGTACCATTTGGCTAGGCTTATATAGGCCCTAGGGCCAATAGCCTAGTACCTACCTATGACATCTACCTGAGGAAAACTTATTTGGTGTCTAATTGGGCTACAACAATACCTATGCAAACACTTCCAAGGGAAAATCCAAAATCTTCTAGACTATTGCATATTTGGGAGCCATACATATGTCCTCCCATTGTTTCCTTATGAACTGCTTAGCCAGTCTCTCTTCCCAATCTTTTCTAACCACCTCTGACTGATTCCAATAGTCATCATGCAATATTTTATATGACATACTAATTACCCTTGTTTTAACAGCAGCTTCTGTTCTAGATTCAACTGAAAACTCTACCAGACCTGGTCTTTCACTTAAGATTCCTCCATCCCTTAATCTTTGCCTATACACATATCAAATCCAGATAGGGAAGGCAGTCTCTAGCCTGCAGACCAAATGTCTTCTTGGCCTCTTCCCATTCTATTACCTTTCTCTCTAGTTATTTCCTCCAAATACCTTGGTTGCTCTTCTAGTTTTTCCAAGTAAATTCCAGCCACCTCATGCCTTTTGTCTGTATACGAAATTGCAGTCATCCTTACTGGCAAACTCTTTCTCCATTTTCGAGATGGCTTAATTCTTAGAATATTTTCTGCTATTTTATACATATAATATTCTGTATGGTTGTTATTCCCTTAAGGATCTGCATCCAAAATCCCACTCTGTCCTAATGTCTTGAATTTTCTAATCATTAGCCCTTTCCAGTTTGAATTACAGCTTTCTGTTTGCGCTATTATATGTATGTATGTATATGTATGTATGTATGTATATGTATATATGTATTTATATGTGTGTGTGTGTGTGTATATATATATATATATATATATATATATATATATATATATATATATATATATATATATAGTTATAAAATATCCCTTCAAGAAGGTAATCCTAAACCACCTTATTCTATGTGAAGGATCAACTTATTCCACTTGACCATTGCCCTCTTCCCCTCCCAGATAAATTCCACCAACTCTTCATCATTGTGCTCAACTTCTCCTGTGGTTGACAAAAATATGCCCTGACCTGTACATATAAGGTACTAAAAACTTTCACTTCTATCTTGCTGTCCATAAACAGCTTCCAGTTTCTAATTTTTTATATTATCTTTTGTTTAGTCTCTTCCCATATATCCTTATTTGCCATAACAGAATCCTTTTTTAATCCATATTCCTTAATACCTCATGTTATAGTGTCCCCATAAATATGGGTATTGCTGAACCAGTTGATGGGAGGGTATATAGTTTACAGCTATAACCTTTGTTTTATGTTCATTAGTTTTATAACCTCAAAAGACCTGATACTGTCTCAAAATGTTCCCATTACACCGAGATATCCTTTTCTGGTTCTATCAGCGACAAAATATCTGCAAATTAAGCCAACTTTCCTTGATTTCAGACCAATTACATCCTTGAATTTCTGAGTACTTATTTTCCTTGCCAATGGCTCTCAATATAAAGTAAATAAAGGGAAAAGAGACCACCACTACATGGTTCCTCTGTTAACATATAACTTAAGAGAAGAATCCTCCCACTTTAAATTTTGCCTCTGATCCCTCATATATCCTCCAAAGTAACCATATAATTGTATCAGATAATGCAAATTCTTCCATTGCCCTACCTATAAAACCATGGTTTACTCTGCTAAATGCTTTCTCTGCATCAAGACCCACCAACCACAGCTGTATTTTCTTACATTCTGCTTCCCTTTGGATCATCACTGTTCTTAAATGTTGTCAAATGTTTACCTCCCCCCACAAAACCACAGTGATCTGTATCAATTTTGCCAACATTTGTTTAGCTATTCCAGACAAACACTTTACAATCATGGTTTTATACTGAAATGGGCCTAATATGAAGTTGGGTCTGATGGGTCTTTGCCTTCTTTAGGTATTACAGCCAACACAGCTTTTTTCCAGGATGTCAGTGCTTCCCCTCCTTTTAAAATACTGTTCAAACCTTCAAGATCTTTATCAATTTCTTCTCTACTAGCTTCCAGACTTCCACAATTATCATAAATTATCATACTTTGATTTATAATCTTATGCATGTGTTATATACATAACAAATATTATATGATAGTATTATACACACACACACACACACACACACACATATATATATATATATATACACACACACACACATATATACACACAAATCTACTTCACTTGACCTAAAACTCATTTGACTGACACCCATTTGACCGACAGCTTACAGTGCAGAATTTCAACATACTAAATCTTAAACCATAGACAAGCACACTTAGAACACCAATAACTAACCCTTTCCAGAACTTTAAAACTATTTACTTACCCTCTTAACAGAAACTGGACAATGTACAACCAATCTATGTGGGGGGCTATGCCCCCCACACACCCCAAATGGGGGGGGGTTGTGCTCCCCACACCCCCAAGTATATATACTAACTCCAGGATCGCACTACAGTGGGGAAAAAGACATATACCCTTAACTTGCCTTACAGTACTCTCCACACTGCCACTTACTGCTGGGAAAGCACAAAACATTTACCAAATTACTTTAGATACTTTCCATAAAAATGTAGAGAGACAAACCCACATTTAGCAACACTGCTTTCTACATGACTATGGGAATTCTAACAGTCAGCACTGTAAGTTACAGTAATTCTTATCACAAGCAAGTCACAGGTGAAGAAAACCCACAACAAGCCTGCATCTAACATATCGGTGAAATGGGTGTCAGTCAAATGAAATTTAGGTCAATTGGGTGTCAGACAAATGAGTTTTAGGTAAAGTGAAGTAGACTCACACACACAAAATATATATATTATACTATTCCAAGAGACTTCCATGCAGATTTATTATAGGTCACCATTTTATCTCATCTCCCCAATCCTAACTGTTCATTGTTGATCCTCATCTACTTCTAACTTTGGCATACCCAAGTCTTCATTAAATACTTCCATTTGTGCTTTTTCTTCATTTCCACATTTCTCTGCATTATACACATTTTCATAAAATTTCTGAAATATTGTTAATACCTCTACAGCATCTCTGGTTATTTTTATTGTTATAGGCTCCCCAGGTTTGGTTACAAAGTTTTCTACTTTCTGTTGCCCAAGTCATCTTACTTAAGGGTTTTGTGCTCTGGAGTTATCAAAAAAATTGCTTAACACCAGTATTTATAAATGCATGCATATTACCCAGAAAATCCCTTGTTTTACCTTTATCACTCTGCAGCTGCACCTCTTCTTGGGTCTGAGAGACTTCTCTTACTCCGAAATACTTAAACCATTGTCAGCCCCTGAAAATAATTCCTGTTACTTCTTAAACATATCTTTTTCTTTTATTTCTATCCTATTTTTAAACTTCACTTTCATTTTAGGCTACTCGCTAGCTATAACTTCTGGAGAAATTTCTGTCTTCTCTAATAAATCTTGAATAATTTCCACTAACCTTTACTTAAATTCCCCTCATTTTAACAGGTAGGTGAGGAAGTGCAAGTGTCTCATTTTGTACTTCATTACCCTGCATTTTGATTTTGGTTGTGAGTGGTGCAAGATCTGAAATAGTTACTGGAAATGTGTCAAAGCTTTCAATTAAATGCACATTTTCCTGTGCAATATAACATCTGCCTAGTCTAGTCCAGTTATTGTACCTTAGAGAATAATATGCAAATTCTCTCAGACTTCCTTCTACTGAATTCATGTCTTCAACCAAAACATTTCCAAAAATGTCTTCAGAAATCTACTGTTTTGTTATGTTTGACATTCTAGGTCCTGCAGATACAATCCCACTGTTGCAAACACAGCTCTACTCAACACAAAAAAAAACTGGCCAAAAATAATTGGGGGATAAAGACCCCACAATAGGAACAAATTTAAAATTTATAAACTTAGAAAGTTGCTAGAATAAAAGGTCTTGCGTTGCAATCTATTTTCTGAAGGATATGTAGTATGAAACTAAAAAACATATTATTTAGGGAACTTAATGCTCACTGATTTGCCACAAAAATCCAGAAAATCACAAATGTTATGAAGCAAGACCAAAAATATGAGGCAAAAATCTAGACATTCTGTGAAAATCTGGAGAGCTGAGAGGTATGGCTGCAAATCAAGTTCCAGTCCTCACATATAGGTAATATTACCTGTTAAAAGCTGATTATATGTCCCAAAATTTTCCTAAACTTCATAACAGTAATATTAGGTGGAATACAAATAAATACCAGTCTAAATCTCCATTACTTGCCTGTAGCCCTTTACTACCACAGATGTACCATTATCTTTTACTCTTCTTCTATCACTACTGGAGCTCCACTAGCAATTAGTATAAGTACTCCAACTTTCCTTTGTCCCTGATGTTCTGCTTAACAGCCATCATGAAATTCTTTCTCAAATCCACATGTTCATTTCTTTCCAAATATGTCTCCTGTAGCATTGCTATTTGCACTTTGCATATCTTAATATAATTCATTATAACTTGTTATTCCCACCTATTATATATGACGGCTTCTTAAAATGTCTATTTCTAGAGTCTGTGTTACATGCATCCACTAATATTTGCCAGGTTGATCTTTTATACAGTCATAGGTTCATAGGTTCATACTAGGCTATCTGCCCTAGGGCATTTATAAGCCTAGCCAGAGTGTGTGTGGCTTTCACCACCCCCTAGGATGAGAATACTATACTCAATAGTTTGCTGTGCCTCTGTCCAGCAGTGACACAGAGATGATTCCCGGGGTAAACCTATGATCTCCCATCCACTCGTCAAGATTTCTCTTGAACAGAGTCAGTGAGGGGCTCTGCCTCACATGGACTGGGATTCTGTTCCATAGTGTAGGGAGTCTCTGGGTGATGAATCTGTCCCTCCAGCACATCCTATTTATATCCGTGTTGAGGTTTAAGTCTCTTGCTCTCGTGGCTCTGGTGGATTTGGATTTTTTGAGGTGGAGCATGTCCATTAATTCCGGGTTGGACATGGCCTTGTATGTCAGGCACAGATCACCTCTGAGCAGACGGTATGCGACTGAATAGAGCTGGAGTTTCTTCAGTCGGGCAGCGTATGACATATGTTTGAGCCCCTTTATCCTTTTGGTGAGGAACTTTTGGGGTCTTTCCAACTGCTGCAGGTGTTGGGTAAGGTACATTCCGAATGGGGCGTTGTACTCAATCATTGGTCTGATAAGTGAAGAGTACAGGGGTACAATGACCTCTCCTGATCTGGATGTGAATCCCTTCATGATCAGGTGGGCAATGTAGAAGGTCTTCCTAACCACTTTGGCAATGTGAGTGTCAAAAGAGAGGTTACTGTCAGCTTGGGTCCCAGGTCCCTGATAACTTCTTCCGTGTTTAATGGATTACCACCTATGTGGTAATTAGGGGTTACCTTGTTTTTCCCAAAGGGTATGACTATACATTTTTTGGCATTTAGCTTAAGGCCATAGCTCTGGCACCAGTTATCCATTTCTATGAGACCTCTCTGGAGGATGTCTGTGTCTGATGGAGTGTCAATTATGGTGCCCAGTTTGCAGTCATCTGCAAATTTTGTCAGCCACAATCCCCCTATGTTTGCCTGCACTTCAGAAAAATAAATGCCGAACAACAGGGGGCCCAGGACTGAGCCCTGTGGGACACCGCTCGTGACCGGCTTAGAGTCTGACATGGCACCAGCAACTCTAACCCTGTGGGTTCTGTCCTTGAGCCAGTTTGCAACCCATCTTGTGACATATGGGTTTACATCTAAGCTGGTGAGCTTTTCTATGATGCCCGAGTGGGGTATTGTGTGAACGCTTTTGCTAGGTCAAGGTAGGCTGTGTGAACTGCCTTACCCTCATCAATGGCCTTAGTGACTGTTTCGAAAAAGTCGACCAAGTTCAAGAGGCAGGATCTGCCCTTGACAAAGCCAAATTGGGTAGGATCCAGTGTCTATAGGTCCCCAATGTCTTTATTTATGAGTTCCATTATGATCCTCTCCATAGCTTTGCAGACAAGGCTCGTCAAGCTTATGGGGCGGTAATTTCAGGGTCCGTAGAAGCACCGCCTTTGTGGAGTGGGACCACAGTTGCCGTACGCCATTCTTTGGGTATGTATCCTGTAGTAAGGCTAAGATTAAACAGCAGCCTTATGTGTGGGTTTAGTTCCTCATTGAGTTCGTGTAGCACACAGCCGGGGACACCGTCCGGTCCCATTGATGCTGTGTTTTTTGCTTTAGAGAGAGCAGCTCTCACCTGGGCATCTGAGATGTTTGGGAGGCTAGACTCTGGTGGGATAAATATTTCTCCTTTTGGGGGGGGGAGGGGAGAAATTTGCACTGAACCTGTCTGCCATTATGTTGGCAATGTCTGTGGGTTCAGTGATTTTTGTATCATTTTGGACTAATTCTGAGCATATCTGGGAGTTTCCACCCAGGTTTCTAACATAGCTAAAGAAGGCCTTATGATTGTCTTTTGTGTCTTTAGCGATTTTTCTCTCAAAGTTGGCCTTGGATGATTTTATGAGTGATCATAGTTTTTGCTAGTAGTGATCAGAGATGCCTTCCCTTTTAGGGATTTTGCTCTGTCATGTAGTAGCTTTCTCCTCTTGTTGTAGAGTTTGTTTATGGCTGGGGTCCACCAGATCGGGCGCCTGCCTTTGGTGGAAAGGGTCTTGATTTTATTAGGGATTGCTTGATCCATACATTCCTGGAGGTGCTCGTAGAAGGCATTTGTAAGGGTTTCAGCAGCATGGGTTGTGGTTTCCACTGGCTCGGGGGCCTTGAAGGATACCACTCCAGTCTTAAGAAGTGTGAAGTTTGCTTTTGAGAAGTTCTTCACTGTGGTCTTTTTTGCTGGGGTTGGGGGCGGGATGTGGATCTCCAGTGAGATTAATTTATGGTCTGATCTCACCAATTTCTCACCAATGAGGGATATACTTCCGGTGTGGAGCATTTTGTCCCCATGTTTGTAATGATCAGGTCTAGTATATTTTCTCCTCTTGTGGGAATGGTGACTAGTTGTTCCATAGCATTTGAGTTTATGAACTCCAGGAACCTTTGGGCTAGGGTGTTGGAGCTTGAGTAATGTTCCCAGTCTATGTTTGGGTAGTTGAAGTCACCCAATATGATGGTGTTTGGAGAGACATTCATACTCTCCAGTGTCTTCAGGAAGGCTGTGTGGGTTTCCTGAGTTTGAGAGGGTGGTCTGTAGCATGCTACAAACTGTAGGGCAGTTTACCTATGGTTAATTGCACCTGGATGGTCTCCGATGCTTCGTGCATTGCCACTAACCTGGAGGTGTGGGTATCCTTTATGAATATGGATACTCCCTCCTCCTTTTGTGGTTCGGTCCGGATTTTGGGGCCGGAACGCATGATATGAGGTATAACCTGATAGTGCTGGGGTGCTCTCAGTAGCCTTGAACCAGGTTTCAGTCACAGCACAGACATCGATGTTCTCCATACTGAGGAGGGCTTCGAGGGCATGCATCTTGAGGTTTAGACTTCTGGCATTGAGCAGTATTACCCTTAGTTTTTTCCATTTTTGTTTTCTAGGACGGTAGGTTTATCATTTGAGCCTTGCCTAAAAAAGGCACTATGGGGTGGCAAGAGCCTTTGCCAATATCCGGAAGCCCAGGGTGACAGGTGCAAGCCGTCACTTGAAAGCAGCGTGGCTTGTCAAGCATGTCATCCCAGGCAGACAGACATTGGATCCCCTTAGAATGACACCAGTAATTAAGCCAATTATTAAAGCTGATCATTTTGTCTCTGTATTGTGGCATCATTCTTGGTGAGGGTAGGATACTGCTCAGGGTCATACCGGCCTGGGCTACATAATCTGAGAGCTCCTCCATGTCTCTTTTCATGTAGTCCAGGGAGGTACGTCTCAGGTCGTTCACACCGGCATGGACAATGACCGAGTCATACTTGTACTTGCTGTGGAGTGACCTGAGTGCTTGTGTAATGTGGCGGATTCTAGCGCCCGACAGGCAGCTTACTGTGATCTTTTCCCTGTTCAGTCTGGTGAGTGGGACGTCATTGTGTCTGACTATGGAGTCACTTATAACAAGTGTGTCTGGCATTGTATTTGGCCTTAAGGGCTGTGACTGTTTAGCACACTGTCTTTGAGAGCTATGTGTTGCATGTCTTATGTCTTGAGGTGGCAGTTGCTTGGGTGTCTGCTTTGGAGGCCTCTGTAGTTTTGGTAGATTTTTGATCAGTGCCTCCGAGTATGTCTTTGTGTGTTTATGTGTGTGTGTTTATTTCCTATCATCTCCATTTGAACCTATGCCACATTTTACTGAAAACCCTCAAATAAAACACACAAACACCAGAATACCTCCATAACCTTTTAACTTAAAACAAACTTGCACAACTGTGTACATCTTCAAATAATGAAGCTAAACCCTACTGATAAGAACTGTCCCAAATTGGCAGCTGCACCCATAGACATTACCTAACCTAAAATCAAGGTTCTCCATGCTAAGGAGCATGTTACAGCCTGTGCTACTACTTACATTAATTGCTGTCTGTTCTTGTATTACCTTTATTCTTCTCCCAGATGTTAAAAACAGTATGTATAATTTCAGAAAACATTAACATTTATCCTTAAGAAAAAAAACACTATTTTCTAATAAAACTAAATTATACATGGTTCTAGTAAATGCATTGCATTTTAGGTACCGGGAAAGCTACTATCCTTTGCTCACTTCCAATAAGTTCAGACTATTTTTTGCTATGTTGCTTTCCCTTGTACCTTCTAATTGTACGATTCCCTCAGCAAACAGTGCCTCTAGAGATTTATTGCCTGCACATGCAGTCAGCTCATCTCCCTTGAAAGATAACAGAATGTACAGCTGGCCCCACACCTCAAACTTCTCAACTCAACTGATAATTTATTAGTTAAACGAAAACGTCATTACATTCACATTGTTCTCTTTTGTTAAAGCCCATAAGCTTACACACAAAAAAATATTAGATTAAACAAAGGCAGCTTATCCAGACATTTGCCACTGCAAAAGTAGTAATCATTACACATTCACACCTCATCCTCAATCCCAACAGCACAAGATTACAGCATATTAAATTAAATATACTTTTATCCTGCTTTTCTCTTTTTACATTGTAATGCCTACATTTCTTAAAGCTAAAAAAGAAAAAGTACTTTATTACTTTAGTATCTTTAACGCATACAATAACAACTGAAAATGTCATTCTATATAACATACAATGTACATCATGAAATATTTTATATAAATAATGTTAACAAAAAAAATTATTTTGCTTAAGTTACTTTTTTCCCTTTCAGTGTCCTTACAAACATTAAAGGCATGACTTGGGGAATATGTTCTTTCACTCCACCCACAAGTTTAACAAAGTCAAGGAACGTCCAGTCTTTCTCAGCCACTTTTTCTTGCAAAGCCATACTTTACAAATGTGATTGATGCTTTGTAGTCTCACGTTTATTCGCTAATTCCAGTGTTGCTGGTCTTCTTGTTCATTTCTATTCTCCCAGCTCCAGACACCTGTTCAAGTCCAAGGTACTCCCAATCCTTCTGAACTCCTGTACTTTTTCTCTCTCAAGATTTTTTTATTTTAGAACACTAGAGAAGATTTCATTGGCAATATTTCTCTGTAAGCTTTATTATCAGAAGAATGAAAAAAATATTCTAAAGACATCTGGAATCAGCAGCCTGAATCTTAACACCTGCCTATTGACATTCCTTGACTGCATGGATAAATTTGCATCTCTTCTGCCTGGTGTACAAGTGAATCATTTCCATACACACTCTCTAATTTTTAATACGCTGCCTTTTGCCACAATTTTATCAGGATTAACTCTTTCTGCTGGTATGTTTGTTGCTTTACTAATACAGGTATTGGCTGCTTTCTCATGAGAATGTTTAGAGCATACACATGCTGTGCCCTTTCAATTAACAAATTCTGCTGTAGAATACCAGTCTAGTTGCTTATTTCTGCTTTCATAAAATTAATACATTTTGTCCTTCTAATTTCTCTGGTGCAGCAAAAAAATCTCAGATTTTCTTGGCATGGTCGGTCCTCTACCATTTTTTTTGAAACAGCTCTTCTTGAGCAGAATCATACTCAGCTGGGCTTGTTTTCATTTTAAACTCTGTTTTTTTTGCAGTTTTATCAGTTCATCTAAATAGTTGTATAAAGCCTCTTCTATTTTTTCTGGCATTTGTGATTTGAGTTTATATATTTCAGTGTTTCATTTATTTTAATCAGCTCTGAGCACATTTAATTATTTTATCCTCTAAATTACTGGAAGCTATCTCTTGTACCAAAGCTGAAGTCTGAACTGCTTTTTACTGAACAGCTGCAGGATTTTTCCTTCTTCCCAATCAGTGTTTTCTTCACCTTTTCTAGCTGATTTTCTTTCACGCTCTCTAAGGTTCTTCTTTCTGTTATCCAGACGGTGTACTTACTAGCCAGTAACTGAATGTTACTAAAACTGCCAGAATTACTAGCCCTCATCACTTAGTTTCTTGTTTCACACAGACATCTTAAATTATACTGCTGATTAGTGTGCAGCCACCTTGGAAGCTTCATTTCTTTCTAATCTTGGCACAATTAAGCCTTCCATGAGCATTTCTATTTGTGTTTTTTCTTGGTTTCCACATTCCTGTGTTTTATACAAACTTCCATAACATTTTTTAAATATTTCTAATACACATGTAGGATGTCTTGCTACTTTTATTGTCTTGGGTCTCAAGTTTTGTGACAACTCTTTGTACTGCTCTTGAGTTATCAAAAAATAGCTGATTAACAGCAACCTTTCTAAATTCATACATATTATCCACATAGTATCTTCCTTTTAGCACTCTGTAGTTGCTCATATTTTTTGATCTGTGAGATTCAGTTTATTGTGCAGTACTTTACCCTTTGTCAGCACCTCTAAACAATTCCCATTACCTCTTTTTAATATCACTTTTTTATTTTTACTCTGCTTTTAAAAAACTCAACACCTAGGCAGTGTGAAATGTCACATCTCTAGCAGACTACACAAATCTTGCCCTCCAGAGCATTTTCTGAAAAACAGACTTAAAAACCATAAGTTAAACAAATGTAAATATTTTGTGAACAATTAAAGCTATTACCACTGTACAAACAGAAATGCCATTGTTGCAAATTATTTTTTACACTGATAATAGTGCATTCAAGTCTTTCCATAAATACTATATTATAATGCACACAAATGCCAAAATATATATTTTTTTAAACTTTCACAGTGTGTCATATCATGGAAACTGTACTACCTACACATTTTGTTACAACATTGTTGTTAGCTATATAGAAGGTTTCATATGACAGCATGAAATTCCTCTAGGAGTGCACATTTAAGATGTTTACAGAAATATGAAAATATATGCTTAATTGTATTAGTAATTTAAATAACACTGAATATTTATAAATATGTGCAACTTACAGTGCAAATACCAAAGACAGTTTTCTTCAAGAACATCTAAGGGTTTACCTAATGTCCTGCAAAAGTTTCCAAGTCACATTTTTGAAGTACATATGGAAATATTGTTTAGTTCCATAAATACTAAAACAGTTAGCAAAACCTGACATAATGTGATATAAATGGAGAGTGACAATGACTTTTCCTGTCTCCAACACAGCACTTCACACCGTACCCCTCAATAAAATGTAGGGCTGTCAGCTATGAAAATATGAACGTAAATATAAAATTATGCACAGAAATATTAAATTAATTTCTCTACTGCAGGGCATCCTAGATTAATCTTAGTGTCATTTTGTTAATAACTTTTTGCAATTTCTAATACGATCAGTTATTAACTGATAGGTCACTTGGTTAAAGAAGCCAGGCCAAAAAAGATGTTTGGATGCCACAAGGAACTATGGATGTGAACCAGAAGTATACAAAAATAGCATCATAGGCTTGAGAGAGTTAAACTCTGTTTTCATTTTATCCCACTCACTACCTATTCCTTCAGAAGACATGTCTGTCTTTTCTGATAACTCAAAAACAGTTTCACTACTGATTTCTTAAATTCCTCTCTTTTTAACAGGTTAAGTAGAAAAGCATCAGTGTCTCAGCTTTACTTCATTACCTTGCATCTTTATCTTTGCTTTTAATGGTACATAATCTGACAGATATGAGATGCATGTCAAACCTTTCAAAGAAATACACATGCTCGTGGAATATAATTACAATCTAGCCTAGCCCAGTTATTATACATTGGAGAGTAATATGCAAATTCGGTTGGAGTTCCTACTACTAAATTCACATCTTTCATACCAAACATTCTCATGCACTTATTTAGAAATCTACCTCTCTTGTTACATTTCCTTCTAAGTCACTTGGATATATCCTCACTGTTGCAAGATGCGTTCCAGTCTCCACCCATAAGAATATTCCCTGCCGAAAGCTGATTTGTTCCAAAATTCTCTTAAGCTCCATAACAGTAGTTTTTAGATGGAATGTAGATACATTCCAGTGTAATCCTCCTCCCCTGCCAACAACCACTTATTGCCAAAAATCTGCCATTACAGTTTTTTTTCCCATCTTCTATCATTATTGGAGTCCCTCTTGCAACCTTGTATTACTCCCTTTTCCTTTTTTCTGGACATTCTGCTGAATGCCCACCCTGACATCCTCTTTTTTGTCAAACTTACATGCTGATGTCTTTCCAAATGTGTCTCCTACAACTCTATTTTAATACTCGTTTTTTATCTATAACTCCAAGGTCATTTGCATTTTATAATATGGAGAAAGTAGCCTTTATGACAGAAAGCTGTTAGTCCCTCTTATCACATGGTTTCTATAATGTTCAGCAGGCTGAACTGTTACACATTTACTTCTTGACATCTCCATTTGAACCTGTGCCACATTTTCAGAATTTTTACTTCAGTTAAACTCAAACAAGAAACTACATAGATTTTCAGAATCCTCACAACCCATTTTGACTTACAAAAACAACTAAGCACACTTTTAAAAAATGAAGTTTACCTCTACAGAAAAAAGGAGTCACCCCATATTGATGACTGCACCCAAAGGCATTACCTAATTTCAAATTAAGGTTTCCCATGTTAAAGTCCTTGTTATTCCCCATGCTGCTTCTTTCACTGACAGCTGTATTTTCTTTTATCTATAATCACCTCCCAGATGTGAAAAAACATTTGCATGCTTTCAGTAAATATTACCTTTGAGTCCTAAGAAAAAGTGCACTGGCTGCTTTTACACTTAACTATGCACGGTTAGATTAAATGCATTAAATTATTAAGGCTGCTCAACAAGCAACTACTTGTATACCTCATTTACTCCCACAACTTCAAACTTTTATTTTAAACTGAACTACTAGCCGATGTACCTATAAATGTTATTTACACTATGCTGAGAGACATATATGGAGTATAGCCTCTTGAGATGTCTGATAATTAATTGCTTGCATCTGTAACCAGCTCATCTCCAAGATGAAGCAGTTGAAAAACAGAAAACTTCTCATGGTTAGTTGCTTCCTCCTGTAGAGTTTTCACCTCCCAATTTTTTTGTGCATCTGTTAATAGAAAAATAGCTAATGGCTTGATATATACAAGATAACCATTTTCCGTGCACACTATCATTTTATCTTATTTTCCAAACCCATTTGCTTAAAACTAGTCTATAACTTAAACAAAGGACATATTTATATACATTAATGACACAGTGAGGTATATGACACTCCGACAGACCAAGTACATGCACAAACACTGTACCGAAAAATAAGATAACTACACTCCTTCGCTCCTCAGAAACATCCAAAATAGTAACCGGAACACTTGGGTTGAAGAATACAATCTTTATTAATGAAATTTAAGCTTCCTGTGAGCTTTTCGTCAGTTTAAAATTCACCAACTTCCTCAGAAGCACAAAATGCATAAAACGGAAACAGCGTCACTTTACCACCACTCATTTAAATACCCTTTCATTGTCATTTAAGTGGTAAACAGGTTGATAACATTTTAAAACCTCTGAAATGTTTAAAAAATGTTAAAAAAAACATTGTATGAAGTCTTATTGAATAAACACATCTATCATACATATTACGTAATATTTCTGCTTAATATGGAAGTGTAATAAATAGCAATAATGAATGAAATGATGAATAAAAAAGCCAACATACACATGCCTTTAAGGTCCTAACAATCAGTTCTAATGCTGTTCTGTTATGTAATATATATCAAATCCCCCTGCTAATTCTAGAAAAATAAAGAAACACTATTAACCACTCTTATTTACTCTATGTTAATAGAATTAAAAAGCTATCATTTACTTTGAACTAGTATTTAATATTTAATGAAAATTGTACAAGAAGTGAATAGTGATTTAAAGGCTGATAGAGTTGAGAGAAATATTTATGAAGTAAAATTAAATGAAAAATAAAAATGAAAACAAAAAATAAAAATAATAGAATTAGCAGGGGGATTTGATATATATTACATAACAGAACAGCATTAGAACTGATTGTTAGGACCTTAAAGGCATGTGTATGTTGGCTTTTTTATTCATCATTTCATTCATTATTGCTATTTATTACACTTCCATATTAAGCAGAAATATTACGTAATATGTATGATAGATGTGTTTATTCAATAAGACTTCATACAATGTTTTTTTTAACATTTCAGAGGTTTTAAAATGTTATCAACCTGTTTACCACTTAAATGACAATGAAAGAGTATTTAAATGAGTGGTGGTAAAGTGACGCTGTTTCTGTTTTATGCATTTTGTGTTTCTGAGGAAGTTGGTGAATTTTAAACTGACGAAGCTTGCAGGAAGCTTACATTTCATTAATAAAGATTGTATTCTTCAACCCAAGTGTTCGTTGCTATTTTGGATGTTTCTGAGGAGCGGAGCGTAGTTATCTTATTTTTCGGTAGAGTGAGGTATATACTTTACAGTCCAACGCTCCAGTTCAACACAGTCATCAAAATTCCAGTCTTTCTCAACCACTTCTAGCAAAGCCAGGTTTCACATAACTAATCATATTTCTAATGGAACTGATCGAGAATAAATGGTAGATTATAAAAGCTAATTTCACAATGTTGCTGGTCTTATGATCATTTCCATCTCCCAGTAAGAATCTCTGGTTCTAATCCAAAGTACTCCTGATTTTTCTAGTTAGCACCTATACTTTTTTCTGTCACTCAAGTGTTTTCCTTTGGAGCAATTTTAAAGGTTTTAGTGGCAAAGTCTTTCTATGGGCCTTACTACTGTCAGAAGAATGAGAAGCAGAGATGTCCTCTGCTTGCTGGCTTGCTATTTGTTGGCTAAACATTTTTAAATCTTCCTTAGCCTGTTCTGTATCATCTAGGAAAAAAACTGTGAAAACAGCTGTATAAAGCAGCTTGAATCTCATACCTACCTCTCAACATTCACTGATTGCTGGGATAAACTTGCTTTTATTCAGCTTGGTGCACAGCAAATAATTTTCCACAAGCACTCTGTCTCCAGTTTTTAATACTCTACTTTCCTGTGACAAGGTTGTTAATAGCAGCTCTTTCTGCTGGTATGACTGTTTGCTACCACTATAAGTCACTTTATTCTCATGGCCAGGTTTGGACACGTATGACGTGCACTTTAAATGAATTAAGGACTCAAGCTGTAGAACACATGTCCAGTTGCTTATTTGTACCTTCATTAAATTAATATACAATACTCCTGTTTTCAATTGGATAGCAGAAAATCTCAGGTTTTCGATGCACATGCTGTGTTCTATTTTTCTAAACATCCCTTCTTGAAAATCATGCTTAGTCAGTCCTTCCTTCATTTCTGCCTCTGATTTAGTTCAGTTTTATCAACTCATCCGAATAGCTGGTTCATATGTTCACAGATTAGTACTAAGCTAACTGCCTTTGCGAGCCATTTTAAGCTTAGCCAATTATCCTTTGTGAGACTCAAACCCTGCACCTTGTGTTTGTAAGGCAAACACCTTAACCATTAGGCCACCCTCCCAACCCTCACAAGTTAAAGCTTCTATTATTTTGCAAGGCATTTGCAAAGAGACTGTACATATTCCTTCAGTCTTCACTTATTTTAAACACTAAGTGCATTTTTCGTACTCTCTCTACATTACAGGAAACCATCCCCTGTACCAAAACTGCAATTTGAACTTTTTGCTGAACATATGCAAGATTCTTCCAGGCCAGAGTTTTCTCTTCTCCTTTTCTATTTCACTTTGTTACTTTCTCTGCATCTCTTCTTTGCTGACATTCAGGCAGTACAATTACAAGTCAGTCACAGGACACTCTGACTGTGAGGTCTATGTGTTGCAGGTGTTGTGTTCTGAGGTGGTGGTTGTTTGGGTGTCTGCTTTGGTGGCCTCTGCTGTTTTGGTAGATTTTTGATCAGAGCCTCCAGTATGTCTTTGTATGTTTATGTGTATGATTTGAGGTTGTAATGGTACTATGTGAGACTGGGTCTATAGTGTGTGTGGTAACCTTCTCCTCCTGACTGGTCTTGCCAGTCCTATGTTGAGAGAGCTCAGCCTCCAGTTTGGCTGTATAGTTGCATCTCTCGCATGTATTTGTGTTTTGTGGAGGAGGAGAGGGTTGTTCAGGTACATGAGGCAATTGTAACATTGCCTCAATATTCCCAGGTTCACCAGCTGAGCAGGAGAGGACACTAGCAACTGATCCCTCGACATGCTAGAAGGAATAGACAAAAACTTTAAAAAGATTCGGGACGTGGGTGACCGAGAAATGGGGGTTGCCTTTTGGGGTACTATCTATGACAAGAGTGCCGTATCAAGGTAATAAGTACTGTAGGAGCAAGTGCTACGTTTAACAGATAGAGAATAGTCTACTTGGAGTCAAGTAGAGATGATCTTTTTAATTATAGGATACGCTGATTAGATCAGTAGTATAGTTCGAGGAAGGTAGTTTTAAGGGAAAATTTGAAGAGTGGACTTTAGGTAGCCCGAATAGTTTAAACCTGCTTAACCGCGCTGCCCTAGTGTGCAACGTAGCAACTCCGGCCAAATCGGGCTAAATCGCGGCTAATCGGGCTAAAGCATGCTTTACAGCAGGGGGCTGGAAAAGACAGGAAATGACCCAAAATGGCCAATAAACTACAAGTTACTGCCTTAAACCACTCCTCTGAGGACAAATGAAGGAGTTATGGAAATGACCCCTAGTGGCCAATAAAACTACAGTTTCAAGTCAGTAACCACCTCTACGGGGGGCAGGGAAGCTGCTCAATGTTAGTCACTGCCACTGATGAACACAGAGACCCTCCTTCAGCCCAAGCAAAATGGCCTCACAGAAACTTTCAAACAGTTCAGGAACAGCAAGCCTGTAACTGAACTTTTTAACTCTCAGAAAAGTGGGAAAAAGCAAGATTTTTTTTTTGTTTTTGTTTTTTACAGAGATAGCAGAGGTTCACAAGTAATATCAAGTTATAACAGTGCAGTAAATGACCCCACACAAGAGTGCTAGGTCAAGGACAGAAAATATGCAAGTTTTAAGAAAAAAACGATTTAAAATTAAGTGCAAACAGGAAATTCAGCAAACAGCTTTTGGTTGTGCTCTAAATACAGCTACTAATACAGAAATCAAGTTTAACAAGCCAGAAAATGCTCAAGCTAGGCAGCAACTTACAGTGCAAATACCAAAGACAGTTTTCTTCAAGAACATCTAAGGGTTTACCTAATGTCCTGCAACAGTTTCCAAGTCACATTTTTGAAGTACATATGGAAATATTGTTTAGTTCCATAAATACTAAAACAGTTAGCAAAACCTGACATAATGTGATATAAATGGAGAGTGACAATGACTTTTCCTGTCTCCAACACAGCACTTCACACCGTACCCCTCAATAAAATGTAGGGCTGTCAGCTATGAAAATATGAACGTAAATATAAAATTATGCACAGAAATATTAAATTAATTTCTCTACTGCAGGGCATCCTAGATTAATCTTAGTGTCATTTTGTTAATAACTTTTTGCAATTTCTAATACGATCAGTTATTAACTGATAGGTCACTTGGTTAAAGAAGCCAGGCCAAAAAAGATGTTTGGATGCCACAAGGAACTATGGATGTGAACCAGAAGTATACAAAAATAGCATCATAGGCTTGAGAGAGTTAAACTCTGTTTTCATTTTATCCCACTCACTACCTATTCCTTCAGAAGACATGTCTGTCTTTTCTGATAACTCAAAAACAGTTTCACTACTGATTTCTTAAATTCCTCGCTTTTTAACAGGTTAAGTAGAAAAGCATCAGTGTCTCAGCTTTACTTCATTACCTTGCATCTTTATCTTTGCTTTTAATGGTACATAATCTGACAGATATGAGATGCATGTCAAACCTTTCAAAGAAATACACATGCTCGTGGAATATAATTACAATCTAGCCTAGCCCAGTTATTATACATTGGAGAGTAATATGCAAATTCTGTTGGAGTTCCTACTACTAAATTCACATCTTTCATACCAAACATTCTCATGCACTTCTTTAGAAATCTACCTCTCTTGTTACATTTCCTTCTAAGTCACTTGGATATATCCTCACTGTTGCAAGATGCGTTCCAGTCTCCACCCATCAGAATATTCCCTGCCGAAAGCTGATGTTCCAAAATTCTCTTAAGCTCCATAACAGTAGTTTTTAGATGGAATGTAGATACATTCCAGTGTAATCCTCCTCCCCTGCCAACAACCACTTATTGCCAAAAATCTGCCATTACAGTTTTTTTTCCCATCTTCTATCATTATTGGAGTCCCTCTTGCGACCTTGTATTACTCCCTTTTCCTTTTTTCTGGACATTCTGCTGAATGCCCACCCTGACATCCTCTTTTTTGTCAAACTTGCATGCTGATGTCTTTCCAAATGTGTCTCCTGCAACTCTATTTTAATACTCGTTTTTTATCTATAACTCCAAGGTCATTTGCATTTTATAATATGGAGAAAGTAGCCTTTATGACAGAAAGCTGTTAGTCCCTCTTATCACATGGTTTCTCTAATGTTCAGCAGGCTGAACTGTTACACATTTACTTCTTGACATCTCCATTTGAACCTGTGCCACATTTTCAGAATTTTTACTTCAGTGAAACTCAAACAAGAAACTACATAGATTTTCAGAATCCTCACAACCTATTTTGACTTACAAAAACAACTACGCACACTTTTAAAAAATGAAGTTTACCTCTACAGAAAAAAGGAGTCGCCCCATATTGATGACTGCACCCAAAGGCATTACCTAATTTCAAATTAAGGTTTCCCATGTTAAAGTCCTTGTTATTCCCCATGCTGCTTCTTTCACTGATGGCTGTATTTTCTTTTATCTATAATCACCTCCCAGATGTGAAAAAACATTTGCATGCTTTCAGTAAATATTACCTTTGAGTCCTAAGAAAAAGTGCACTGGCTGCTTTTACACTTAACTATGCACGGTTAGATTAAATGCATTAAATTATTAAGGCTGCTCAGCAAGCAACTACTTGTATACCTCATTTACTCCCCACAACTTCAAACTTTTATTTTAAACTGAACTACTAGCCGATGTACCTATAAATGTTATTTACACTATGCTGAGAGACATATATGGAGTATAGCCTCTTGAGATGTCTGATAATTAATTGCTTGCATCTGTAACCAGCTCATCTCCAAGATGAAGCAGTTGAAAAACAGAAAACTTCTCATGGTTAGTTGCTTCCTCCTGTAGAGTTCTCACCTCCCAATTTTTTTGTGCATCTGTTAATAGAAAAATAGCTAATGGCTTGATATATACAAGATTACCATTTTCCGTGCACTCTATCATTTTATCTTATTTTCCAAACCCATTTGCTTAAACCTAGTCTATAACTTAAACAAAGGACATATTTATATACATTAATGACAGAGTGAGGTATATGACACTCCGACAGACCAAGTACATGCACAAACACTGTACCGAAAAATAAGATAACTACACTCCTTCGCTCCTCAGAAACATCCAAAATAGTAACCGGAACACTTGGGTTGAAGAATACAATCTTTATTAATGAAATTTAAGCTTCCTGTGAGCTTTTCGTCAGTTTAAAATTCACCAACTTCCTCAGAAGCACAAAATGCATAAAACGGAAACAGCGTCACTTTACCACCACTCATTTAAATACCCTTTCATTGTCATTTAAGTGGTAAACAGGTTGATAACATTTTAAAACCTCTGAAATGTTTAAAAAATGTTAAAAAAAAACATTGTATGAAGTCTTATTGAATAAACACATCTATCATACATATTATGTAATATTTCTGCTTAATATGGAAGTGTAATAAATAGCAATAATGAATGAAATGATGAATAAAAAAGCCAACATACACATGCCTTTAAGGTCCTAACAATCAGTTCTAATGCTGTTCTGTTATGTAATATATATCAAATCCCCCTGCTAATTCTATAAAAATAAAGAAACACTATTAACCACTCTTATTTACTCTATGTTAATAGAATTAAAAAGCTATCATTTACTTTGAACTAGTATTTAATATTTAATGAAAATTGTACAAGAAGTGAATAGTGATTTAAAGGCTGATAGAGTTGAGAGAAATATTTATGAAGTAAAATTAAATGAAAATAAAAATGAAAACAAAAAATAAAAATAATAGAATTAGCAGGGGGATTTGATATATATTACATAACAGAACAGCATTAGAACTGATTGTTAGGACCTTAAAGGCATGTGTATGTTGGCTTTTTTATTCATCATTTCATTCATTATTGCTATTTATTACACTTCCATATTAAGCAGAAATATTACGTAATATGTATGATAGATGTGTTTATTCAATAAGACTTCATACAATGTTTTTTTTAACATTTCAGAGGTTTTAAAATGTTATTAACCTGTTTACCACTTAAATGACAATGAAAGAGTATTTAAATGAGTGGTGGTAAAGTGACGCTGTTTCTGTTTTATGCATTTTGTGTTTCTGAGGAAGTTGGTGAATTTTAAACTGACGAAAAGCTTGCAGGAAGCTTACATTTCATTAATAAAGATTGTATTCTTCAACCCAAGTGTTCCGGTTGCTATTTTGGATGTTTCTGAGGAGCGAAGGAGCGTAGTTATCTTATTTTTCGGTAGAGTGAGGTATATACTTTACAGTCCAACGCTCCAGTTCAACACAGTCATCAAAATTCCAGTCTTTCTCAACCACTTCTAGCAAAGCCAGGTTTCACATAACTAATCATATTTCTAATGGAACTGATCGAGAATAAATGGTAGATTATAAAAGCTAATTTCACAATGTTGCTGGTCTTATGATCATTTCCATCTCCCAGTAAGAATCTCTGGTTCTAATCCAAAGTACTCCTGATTTTTCTAGTTAGCACCTGTACTTTTTTCTGTCACTCAAGTGTTTTCCTTTGGAGCAATTTTAAAGGTTTTAGTGGCAAAGTCTTTCGATGGGCCTTACTACTGTCAGAAGAATGAGAAGCAGAGATGTCCTCTGCTTGCTGGCTTGCTATTTGTTGGCTAAACATTTTTAAATCTTCCTTAGCCTGTTCTGTATCATCTAGGAAAAAAACTGTGAAAACAGCTGTATAAAGCAGCTTGAATCTCATACCTACCTCTCAACATTCACTGATTGCTGGGATAAACTTGCTTTTATTCAGCTTGGTGCACAGCAAATAATTTTCCACAAGCACTCTGTCTCCAGTTTTTAATACTCTACTTTCCTGTGACAAGGTTGTTAATAGCAGCTCTTTCTGCTGGTATGACTGTTTGCTACCACTATAAGTCACTTTATTCTCATGGCCAGGTTTGGACACGTATGACGTGCACTTTAAATGAATTAAGGACTCAAGCTGTAGAACACATGTCCAGTTGCTTATTTGTACCTTCATTAAATTAATATACAATACTCCTGTTTTCAATTGGATAGCAGAAAATCTCAGGTTTTCGATGCACATGCTGTGTTCTATTTTTCTAAACATCCCTTCTTGAAAATCATGCTTAGTCAGTCCTTCCTTCATTTCTGCCTCTGATTTAGTTCAGTTTTATCAACTCATCTGAATAGCTGGTTCATATGTTCATAGATTAGTACTAAGCTAACTGCCTTTGCGAGCCATTTTAAGCTTAGCCAATTATCCTTTGTGAGACTCAAACCCTGCACCTTGTGTTTGTAAGGCAAACACCTTAACCATTAGGCCACCCTCCCAACCCTCACAAGTTAAAGCTTCTATTATTTTGCCAGGCATTTGCAAAGAGACTGTACATATTCCTTCAGTCTTCACTTATTTTAAACACTAAGTGCATTTTATGTACGTTCTCTACATTACAGGAAACCATCCCCTGTACCAAAACTGCAATTTGAACTTTTTGCTGAACATATGCAAGATTCTTCCAGGCCAGAGTTTTCTCTTCTCCTTTTCTATTTCACTTTCTGTTACTTTCTCTGCATCTCTTCTTTGCTGACATTCAGGCAGTACAATTACAAGTCAGTCACAGAAAAATAGAAGTTATGTACTCACCATAACGTTCCATCCGAGTAGATACTTCATTTGTCTGCAACCTGTGGGATTCGGATCCGATCTCGGATCCGACCGGCAGCTTTCCAAGCTTCAAGATCCGAGTTCCTAGCTCCTCCCCCTACCCATAATCCCTTGCTACCAACCACATTACCTCAGATCAGTTATTTTGCCCTATAAGCTAAAGACGGAGAGAATTCTCCACAGGACAATATTTTACCGAGGTTCGGGGGATGGCAGGGGGGGTCGGTTGCAGACAAATGAAGTATCTACTCAGATGGAACGTTATGGTGAGTACATAACTTCTATATCTGAAGTAGTTACTTCATTTGATCTGCAACCTGTGGGACAGAGTCCCCAGCTTACCTAAAGGCCCTGGGTGGTCCCTACGGAAGGATATTCCGAAGCACCGCGGAGCCAAAGGAAGCCCTACTTCTGGAGATCATGTCCAGTTTGTAATGAGAAATGAACGTATGGGAAGAGGACCAGGTAGCTGCTGAACAAATATCGTCAACTGGAACTCTAGACCAAAACGCTGTTGAGGTAGCCACAGACCTGGTAGAATGTGCCCATATGGCAACCGGAGCTGGTCTCCCAATTGAAATGTATGCCTGTCTGATACATTGAGAAATCCAATTCGCTACTGTCACCTTAGAAATTGGTTTGCCCATGGCTGATTTAGCATAAGAAACAAACAGCTGGACCGACTTGCGGAAATCTTTAGTCCTGTGCAAGTAAAAACGCGGTTGTCTGTGTACATCCAATTTATGCAATGTGTATTCACCTTTGTTTTGGAAGCTAGGAAAGAAAACAGGGAGGTTAATAGATTGATTAATGCTAGACTCTGTGGCTACCATAGGAAGAAAAGAAGGATTAGTCCTGAGGGCTACCCTATCTTTGTGAAAAATAAGGTATGGCTTGTAGCTCTGATACCCGCTTGGCGGAGGTAATTGCTACCAAGAAGGCTGTCTTCCAAGATAAGAACTTCAATGGCGCAGAGGCCGCAGGTTCGAAAGGTGGCCCCGTTAATGCTTGTAATACCAGGGTAAGATCCCATGGAGGCATAGCCGGTTTAATGGGAGGCTTTAAGAGGAACACGCCTTTTAGAAAGGCTTTGCATATTTTAACTGAAGCCAAAGAACTTATGCCATCTCCCACATGATAATGGGAGATGGCAGCAAGTTGAACTTTAATGGTGGACGCGCTAGCTCCCTGCTGAAAAAGGAGGGATAGAAAGTCCAGAATGTTGGGAATAGGAACCGTAAAGGGGTCTAATCCCTTATCCTTTGCCCAGATGGAAAAACGTTTCCATTTACTGTTGTAGAGTTTTCTGGTGGATGGCTTATGAGCTGCCACGAGAATAGCCTTGACTGGGGAAGAGATACCAGGAGTCCTTGCCATTAATGGAACTGGATCAGCCAGGCTGTGAGCCGGAGGCTGACCAGGTTTGGAGTGTGGCATCTTGTCAGATGCGAGATTAGGTCTGGTTTGGGATCCAGAATCCAAGGGGGAGCCACACTGTGAGACTGCAGAAAGGGGAACCAGACTTGTCGAGGCCAGAATGGGGCAATGAGAATCACTTTGCTTCCCAACCGACAGGCTTTCTGGATGAATTTCATCAGAGGAAGAGGAGGATATGCATAAAGAAGACCGGGCGGCCAAGCATGAACCAGGGTGTCCCTGGGAGATTCCCCTTTGGGGGAAACTATCGCGAAGTACTCGCTGCATTTTGCGTTTAGGGGAGAAGCAAAAAGGTCGCAGTGAGGTTGACCCCATTTGTGGAATATCTGTTTTGTGACCGAGGGATTCAGAGACCACTCGTAAGGGCTGAGAAACACCAGACTTAGGCTGTCTGCTAATATGTTGGTCTGTCCCGGAATGTGCGTTGCTATCAGAAAGCGGATGGTGGAAATCGCCCATTCCCACACTCTTATGGCTTCTCGACACAGGGGGTAAGACCTGGTCCCTCTCCGTTTGTTGATATACCATACCACGGACATGTTGTCCGTGTGGATAGCAATAGTCCCCAGAGGTAGAAGGTGATGGAGAGCTTGCAACGCCAATAGCACTGCCCTCATCTCTAGGACACTGATATGCAATGCAGTCTCTAGGAGTCCACGTTCCTTGGACTGACTTCCCTGCATAATGCCCGCCCCGCCAGAGGCAGGAAGCATCCGTGGTCAACGTGGCTTCGACTGGGGGAATCACAAAGGGTCTCCCTTCCTTGAGATCTTCTGCCTGCAGCCACCAAAGTAGGGAGTCCCTGCATGCCCTGCTCAGGGGAATCGGCATGTCCAAAGGATGGGTCAACATAGACCATTGGACCTGGAGAGTCCACTGTAATACACGCATCCGCAGACGGGCATTGAGAGGAAAGGCCGATTGCCGCCGACATAGATCCTAACGCCCTCAGGACTAATTCTGCTGGGGGGGTTGGGATCTGAAGAATATCCAAGACTTGGTGGTACAAACTGTTTATTCTGGTTGGTGTGAGGACCACTCTGGAGATTCGAGTATCCAACCTGGCCCCTATGAAATCTAGGGCTTGAGATGGGCACAGGCAGGACTTCTTCAAATTGACTGAAATGCCCAATTGAGCAAACAGAGATAGGGCATAGTCTCTCGCTGTAACCAGAAGATGCTTGTTGGGGGCGGTGAGGAGCCAATCGTCCAGGTAAGGGAACACCTGAATGCCCTGGAGTTTCAGGTGGGCTGCTACCACTGCCATGACTTTGGTAAACACTCTGGGGGCTGAGGTTAGGCCAAATGGAAGAACCCTGAACTGATAATGACTGGCTCCTAGCCGGAAGCGGAGAAATCTCCTGGACCATCTGTCCATTAGTATATGGTAGTACGCGTCCTTGAGATCCAACGAGCACATCCAGTCGTTCTCCTGTAGTAGGGGGAGAATAGACTGGAGAGTGACCATCTGGAACTTTTCCTTGGGTATGAACAGGTTCAGGGACGAAAGGTCTAGAATGGATCTGAGGTCCCCTGTTTTCTTTGGCACCAAGAAGAACCTGGAGTAATAACCTGACCCGGACTGATCTGGGGGGACGGGCTGGATGGCTCTTTTTCTTAGCAACTCTGAAATTTCTTGAGTTGCGGACTCCCTTTGATGGGGTGGAACATCAGGGAGATGTTTGGGCTTGGGGGGGGGTTGCAAGAACGGAATTGTGTAACCTCTGGATATTATCTGGAGCACCCATCGATCGTTTGTAATTGACTCCCATCTTGATAGGTGCTCCGATAGTCGCCCCCCGACTGCCTCCAGAGAGGGACAGTCGGGCAAGCCCTCAGGGCTGTTGCGCGGGTCCCTCCGAGAAGGGTTCTCTAGACCCGAAGTTACACGGGCCCCCTCTGCCTCTGGGCCGGCGTCCACCTTGTCCTCCTCTGCCTCTAGAGGACGAGTTGTCCGCAGCAGGACGGGATTGCTGAGATTTCCGGAACCACAGCTTCTTTTGCCCCCTCTGATTCCTGGGGGAGGATCTTTGGTGGTTCGAGAAGCGGACTCCGATGGCCGACAGCGTCTTCCCATCCTTCTTGCTTTGGACTAGCGTGTCGCAAACCAATGAGCCAAATAAGGCCGAACCATCGTAAGGGGCATTCGAGAAGGACGCCTTGAAGGGATCCGTGAAATCGCAGAGGCGGAGCCAGGAGTGCCATCGCAAAACTACTCCCGCTCCGCTAGCTCTAGCGGCTCCTTCCGTGGCATGAGAAAGAAGCCGCATAGATGTGTTTTATATGGACTTTAGAGTGGCCATTCGGGTCTCAAAAGCCTTTTTGTCTGAGACCGAGATGGACTCCGGAGGGGCTGCAGCGTATTCCTTAATTAAGTCACGCTGTAGCCTGATAGTGTGTGCCATGTAGTTCAGCGACCTTATAGCAAAGGTTGCTGAAGCAAACATCCGCTTCCCAATATGGTCCAAAGCCCGGGACTCCTTGTCCGGCGGATGGACTGAAGAACTTTCTTGGGCAAGTTCTTTCTTAGTGGCAGCCGCCACCAACATAGCATCCACTGGTGCGCCCCACGAAGGTCTATCAGAGGGAAGGCTGAGGACCTTATCCGGGCATCTAGGGATAGGCTCCACGGTGTCGGGCTCCTTCCAAGCCCTGGTGGTAATTAGGTCCACCAAGGGGTCGGCTGGGGGGGACACCCAGGAGGTAGATGGGCCTGCCTCAAAGGCCTACAGAAATACGGACTCGTCCATGGAGGGCTTTTGGGCCGACCACCCCTCTCTTATATGCAACATCTCCATGATGTCTCCAAATGAGACATCTTCAGGGGGTGACCTTGGGGAACCCTCTGTATCCTCCAAATCTGTATCCGTGGTAATGGACTCGGGGGAGTCCAGGTGCCTCCTTTTGCACTGATGCTTCCAAGGCACCTCTTCGGCAGGGCTGTCCGAAGAGGGCTCGTCCACTGGTTGTTGTTCCTCCCTGGGAACTAACTGGAGGCTTTGGGCAGGCTGTCCTGATGGACGGATGAGCGAAGACAGACCCTGATACAGTGGGGGTACGGGCGGATCCGAAGGCCCGGTTGGGGACCTGGATGACCTCGACAGTACCCTCTCCACTACCTCAAAGGCCGAGGGAGATTCACTATCACCAGCCTGAGAAAGTAACCTCCTCGGCTCCGAGGTAAGGATCGGGGTCGGAGCCGAAGCAATCGGATCAGAGGCAGTGGTGTGCTCCGGCCCCATCGGCGCTGAAGACACAACCACTCCCTCGGATCCGATGCTCAACCCTTGGCCCCGAGAGCTTGGATCCGACAAGCTCGAAGGCATAGTCGGCGTTGAAGACACTATCCCTGTCGGCGCCGACGTATCCCCGGATCCGAAAGGGCCTGGATCCGAAAACTCCGAGACCTGATAACGGGTCGGAGAAGGAGCTATCAGGGCAAACATGGGGGCTGCACTCCCTCCCAAATGGGGGGGGGAGGCAAGAGCATCCCCATCTGCATCTGGGTCTGCAAAAATCTTCGCATCATCCAATCCATGTCTGCTTCGGAGATGCTTCTGGTAGACCGCGAAGAGGGAGTCGAAGCTGGCCGGGAAGGCCACCTCGAAGACCTCGAGGGAGACCTATCCTCCTCCGGCTCCGGGGAAAAAGAAGGTGAACGGAGCCGAGAGGACAAGGATCCGGAGACCCTCTCAGGAGATTTCAAAATCTTTTCAGGCGGAGCCGAGGGATGAGACTCGGCCCGCCTCTTCGAAATATGACCCTCTCTCTCTCTGTTTCTTCTTCTCCCTGTGGGAAGAAGAACCAGACTCCACAGAGCTAGCACCCGATAAGGGAGGTTGAGTCCCGGGTACAGCTGAGGGAGTAGCCGGCGCTGAAGCTACCGGAGTAGCCTGGATCCGGCTAGGAGAGGAAGAAGAAGCTGATTCCTGAGGGAGTTTTCCCACCAGGATCAGCTTGTTCTTCCTGTCCCTAAGTGCCCGAGGATTAAAGGCCGCACAAATCTGGCAGGCCTCTGACAAATGTGCTGCCCCCAGACACAAAACACACTGAGTGTGGCCATCAGCTGGGGAAAGCTTATGGCCACACTCAGTACACTTAGAAAATATAGCTTTTGCTTCAGCCATAACTCTCTCACACACACACACCCAAACACTAAGGGGGGGAGGGGAGAGACAAAATTTTAAACTAAGGAAAAAAGTTTTTTTTTTTTTTTCCTTAAAGTGGGTAAGATTAGATAAACGCTAAAAACAACACAAACACAATTTAAACTAGAAACTAGCTTTTAGAAAAAGGAACAATCTCACCAGGCCAGGAGCTCTTCACTAAGAACCAACTGTCTTTAGCCGCGGCAAAAAACGATCTGGGGTAATGTGGTTGGTAGCAAGGGATTATGGGTAGGGGAGGAGCTAGGAGCTCGGATCTTGAAGCCTGGAAAGCTGCCGGTCGGATCCGAGATCGGATCCGAATCCCACAGGTTGCAGATCAAATGAAGTAACTACTTCAGATCTGCAGTTTTCATACTGGGAAAGCTGCAATAAACTCATAAATAGTATACAACCATCCTGGAATTCAAACCCATTGACAGTACACAACCATCTTGGAATTCACTCCAACAGACTATGTCTCATAAGGTACATCCCCAAAGGGGGCACTGTATTCTCTGATTAGCCTGATCAATGCAGAATCTGTAAGGGTAAGGACTTCTTAGGTTTACAGGAGATATTCTTTGTGATCAGCTGCAGCAGACAGAAGGACTTCCCAGTTACTGCTGCAAAAGGATGACTAAAAAAGAAGGAATTATCTACCCATTTTCCAAGGTCTCAAAACATTTCCATTTCAGAGTGGGGTGTTATCTATAAATAAGCTGGGTTGAAGGATTGTTTACCAAATGTAGCAGTATCTCACATTTTGGCATTTGGTTTTAACCTATTTCCTCTACACCATCTAATAAAGTGTAAGTTCAAATTGCAGCTTTTTCATGTCAGGAGGAGATTTGAGAACTCCTAGTTTACAAATCCACAAACTTGGTTACAAGAGATCCTAGTTTTTGATACGAAGACCAGAGATGTATATGCTGAATAGCAGACATCCTGAGGTACTCCACTGGTTAACTTGCTCTCTGAGGACACATCTTCCACTCTCACTATGTGGGTTCTGTCCCTCAGCCAATTTTCTCTCCACCAAACTACACAGAGATCAATTTGGAGCACAATTTAGCTTTATAAATTTAGCATAGTATGCTATCAAATGCTTAGGCAAGGTCAAGATATACTGTATCGACAGCATGACCACTCTCTACAGCTTGTGTTACTCTTTACAGCATTCATTTGACAAGATTTAACCCCTGAGTGTCTTGCGTCATTTTTTAATACCTTAGTTCATCATGTCAATTATGACACATTCCATGACCTTGTAGACGAGACCCATCAGGTTTATGGGTCTGCATTTTCTGGGATCAGTGGTGGGGTCTCTCTCATGAAGTGGCATCATAACTGCTGTATGCCATACCTTGGGGACAATACCATTGGCTAAATTTACATTGAATAGTTGTAGGAAAGCATCCACCAGAGCATGTTTAGTGCTGTTCAGCAGACATCTGGATATGTTATCAGATCCCATGGAGGATTTATGTTTTGTTTTGGAAAGTACCCTTAGTAAGTGTTACTTTGTGATGACAGATTCTCTGACATCCATTGGAACATGTAGGTTTTGTATAGTTGACTCATGAATTAAATTTTCACTAACGGAGTCACCCATCACTTTCACTTCACTATTTACTTTCAATTCAGTTAAAACTTAACTAACCAGCCTTGTAGTTCAGAAAGACACCTGCTAATCAACACCTAAACAAAACAACTAATTCTCAGCTGCACAGCCATGAAACATATCATTTTCCATAACACTTCCACCTAAAAGTAATATGAAGTCCATGACCAATAAGAAAGTTAACATTAAGCCTAAAGGGCCACCTAAGCTACAGCAAGGGTGAAAACTAGGAGGTTCTCAATGTCATCTCCAACATTACCAGGTTAAAATGCTCCAACACATACCATTATATAGTCTTTCTGCTCTTTATCATATATCACACCTTGGGTACTTGGGCAATGTCTCATGATTTATGAAGCCCAACAGCTAAACAAGGATCCATAACAGTAGGATGGGTACCTCTCAACCTCTTAGAGCAAGAAATCTGGACAAAGACATAAATAAAAGTGGGATAAAGGCCCAAAATATGGACCATTTTGAAATATTGCCCTTACAATCTTAGAAAGTTGATAATACAACAGGTTTTGCATTAGTATTAATTTTCTAAAGGGTATGAAGTCTGAAACCCAAATGTCTGTCATTATTTCCTAACTTCAATCTTTAATGATTTGCCACTAATTTGCCAGAAAACCTCACTTTTATGAAAAACAGGCCAAAAATATGAGGCAATAATTAGACATTCTGTGGAAATCTGTACAGTTGAGAGGTATGGATGGAGGATTCTCTGACTTCTTGTCATAGAGAGATCATTAAATAGTACCTTAAAGCTCAGCCTCATCCTGATAAAATATGACAGGAGGGAATAAAGAATTCATGCGCAGTCGGAAAGTTCTGGTCACCCCTTAAAAACTTTTTTTCCTGCCTCCTCCTCTGACTTCCTTTTCATATATATCACGGTATTCATGAGCTGTATGAAAATGATGGTGCCTTCAGGTTTAGTCAATGTTAAAATAAACTAAAGAGCAACATAACAGTACTCTGACTGGATGGACCGATTCATTTTTTTTCCTGCTCTGAAGTATTACAACCATTTACTGGAACCCCATTGTGATAGCATTGTTAGTTTTGCTTTTCAGCTACTGTGAATCTATACCACTGTATTTTATTTAGTTCAGGACTTAAAAAAGGTACTTTGCAGAAGTAAGATGAAAATATACCTCTGCAGCTTTGGAATTTCATCCAGGTTTGTAACTGTAGTTAGTATCTTGCAAGCAAGTCCCAAGACTCGAAAACCATCTTTGGTGTAGTGTCGTAACATCTCAGAGAAATCAAGAGGAACTGGAAAACAAATAAAATTGTCACATGTTCAAAAATATGCACGCAGTAATACAAGAAATGTGTATTTCATAAACTCAGTCTGTCATACGGAAGCATTAAGTTACAAAAAGTAAAACCTAGCATTGTTTCCCATCATATGAAGACAAGTTACAGTGACAGTTTCTATTAAAAAATATTGCCTGTTTAATAATGTAGCTGCATTATTTAGAAAGTACTTTGCAGATTTTCACAACAATTTTGAAACCTTTCATTGCCAAATTCTGAATTTCTTTAAATAATGCCACTGTACTCTAAATTAAAACACTGGCAATTACTACCTACACAAACTAGATGGGATTATTAACATCTGTTTGTCATACAGTCCTTCCAGTATGCTTAATGTACTTCTTACTATACTGAAAATGACAAAAGATGACTAGATAAAAGAAAGTAGATGAAGTTCCTAACATTTTCGTTATTTCTGTTAAAAAAAAAAACTTGTCAGTTTTTTAACTAATTATCATAATACAACTGTCTCAACTACACTCTGTTCAATCAGAATTCTAGCAGAGTGTACTGACGTACACAGTCAGTCCTCTAAAAAGCATTAGCGTAGCAAGGGTGGGAACAAATAGGTAGTCACTCCAGGAGCAAAGTGTTAGGGGGTAAACTTGAGAGTTCCTGCATTCTTTTTTTACTGGTACAGAAAAGCAGATTTTTTTCACTCATTTTTCTGCAGTATATGGCTGTTTCAGGAAGCCAATTAGCACAAAAGTACCAATCAGCAATCTACAATAAAAGTTCAACTCCTTTTTCTTCCCCTTCACTTAAACAGCTGAGGGGGGTGGGGAGCTATTTCGGTGACCGGCACTGGGAGCTAAATGAGCCAGCTACATCTCTGCTAAAAAAGCATCTACAACCACAAAAAGTCACAACCCTAGCACCTTCTATTAAAGACATATTTGCTGTGTAGGCAGTGTATATCACTATGATTAAAAGAAAACAGAAGTACTGAAATGGTGCAGTTTGACAGTCCTACCGTCTTCACTTTCTATTTTGACTTCAGCATACAGTTTCATTAGGGTCTATATTATATCATCGAATGCTTAAAAAAGAGAACACTGATTGATCGACCTAATTTAAGCGAAAGCTTACAATCTCGAACTGTCAGATCAGCGATTTTTTTCCCAGGGAAAAAAATCACTGATCCAAAACACATACACACAACACAAGCACACCAAACAAACAGAAATCCACACACATACACCTAAAATCTGATACCTAACCCTACACTAAACTATGCACACACCACTAACTACCCCGTTACCTTAACCCTAAGATCTGTCACTATCACACACTCACCTCACTCGCTCCCTAACCCTAACTCACTTAAATCCGCCCTAACCCTCATGTCCACTCAATCGCACACACACCTAACCCAAGCCCTAACCCTAACTCACCTAAATCACCCTAACACTCACATCCACACAATCGCACACTTACCTGAATCAGACCGGTAACTTTCCGCCATAACACTGAAAATACCGAAGCAACAGAAAAGGACAACCGAATTCTTTCCCTAGGAAAAAATGTGAGTTTCTGCTGCTTCGATATTTTGCAGTTTCGCAAAAAATAAGTTTGATCAATCAGCGTTCACTTTTTTAAGCGTTCGAGGATATAATTAGAGGGAAACCTACAATAACTGAATCAGTGAGTCATGTGCACTAAAAAAAGTACTTGCATTTTCCTTTTTCTGAGTTTATCTGAACAGCGATTAGCACACTGCTTTAAATGCTGAACAATTACTTCTAGTACAAATTGAATTCTGAAGTAGAAATGCAAACTAAAAGTGTCAGGCACCATCAACTAGCATATTTCTAGCTTTTCTGTTTTCAGATAAAGTCAGTGTATAAATTACCTCCACAATGTTATTAAAGTAAACAAAGTAGGATTGAAGTGAAGTGCCTTCAGTGTGAATATATACAGTATTCCCTTATATATGATAGGAATTTTGCTGTAATTTCTTCTTCACTTGGACTACTTTAAGTGTAAAGACCGTAGGTTCATACTTGGCTAATGGCCCAAGACCGATTTTAAGCCTAACCAAGTTTACCCCAAATTTACTAAAATATGTTGACTTATCAATATGACAAGGAATTACTAGCTTTTCTTTTCAACTACTGTGGAACAATATCACAGTATTTTATTCAGTTTTAATGTCCATTAGGGACATAAGTGCCATGTGACATTTCCATCCACTGGTTCAAGTTACATTTAGATAGGGTTAAGGAGCTTTGCTTCATGTGGTTGAAAAGCATGCTCCGGAGAAGAAGTAATCTTTGAGACACATACCTGTCCCTCCAACGTGTACTGTTTGTGACACAGAACGGAATTTAGGTCTTTAGAACTGATGCTTCCAATTCAATTTGTTTTGTGGATATGCAAAAAAATCCATCAATGGAGGATCAGAGGATGCCTTGTAGGATAGGCATAGATCACAGATTCACAGGTATATACTAGTAATGATCACCAGGGCCTTTATAAGCCTAGTCAAGTAATCCAACTCAGTTGTGTGCCTGTGTATCATGGGTGTTTATTAGGAGGGGGGTACATTACTTAGGAAGTTTGTAATTAGTTTGGGTATTACTGTCTGTCTCTATCAGAGACATGGTGACTGGACCTGCAGTGAATTTCTGATTTTCCATCCATTGGTAAAGGTTCTGCTTAAATAGGATTAGGGATGAATTTGGCTTCACATGGATAGGCAGCCTCTTGCAGAAGATGGGATCTTCAGAGACAGAACCTTCTTGTGTTCTGACTGTCCTTCTCAAACATTTTGGAAACATACAGTATATTTCAGAGCATTTGTTATAAATGTATTTGCTATAACTGATTTAAGTATTTTTTTCTGGCTTTTTGATTTACTGCTTAGCAACTGCATTTTCGCCTGCTTATACAGCTCTGCATTCTATTTAAACTGTTTTTGAGTTGATTAACTGTTTTGCACTTTTAAAAAGTTATTTGTTGCTTAATTTTACCTGTAGGCTAACAAACTCAAGTGTGCTAGCCGTTTAAAAGCATTTATAGCATTTACTGCCTGTTTTTCCTCTGTTTTCTGCAAAAAAGACAAAAACAAAAAAACAAAAAAATCTTGTTTTCCCACCTTACTGAACTAGAATAGTCCAGTCTTCAGAGTTTGCTGATCTCTGGGCTTTGTCTTGGTTCCTGTGCTATTCCATATCCTTATTTGGATAAAAGGAAGCTTCTTTGTTCACCAGTGGGAGTGGGGAGCATTGAGCAGCCTATATGTCCCTAGAGGAGTGGTACCAGCCAGAAACTTGTAGTCTATTGGCCATTTTGGGTCAATTCCTAGCTCTTTTCAACCCCCTGCTATAAAGCCCACTTTAGCGCGCTTTTTCACTTGTATTCAACTCAGCACAGCTCCTCGTGGTGTCCTGCAGATTTCTACAAGCAGCAGAGAGCAAAAGAGTGACTTTTTCCTGATTTAAGTATTTTTTTCTGGCTTTTTGATTATTTACTGCTTAGCGACTGCATTTTCGCCTGTTTATACAGCTCTGCATTCTATTTAAACTGTTTTTGTGTTGATTAACTGTTTTGCACTTTTAAAAAGATATTTGTTGCTTAGTTTTACCTGTAGGCTAACACACTCAAGTGCGCTAGCCATTTAAAAGCATTTATAGCATTTACTGTCTGTTTTTCCTCTGTTTTCTGCAAAAAAAAAAAAAAAAAATCTTGTTTTCCCGCCTTACTGAACTAGAATAGTCCAGTCTTCAGAGTTTGCTGATCTCTGGGCTTTGTCTTGGTTCCTGTGCTATTCCATATCCTTATTTGGATAAAAGGAAGCGTCTTTGTTCACCAGTGGGAGTGGGGAGCACTGAGCAGCCTATTTGTCCCTAGAGGAGTGGTTCCAGCCAGAAACTTGTAGTCTATTGGCCATTTTGGGTCAATTCCTAGCTCTTTCAAGCCCCCTGTAATAAAGTCCGCTTTAGCGCGCTTTTTCGCTTGTATTCAACTCAGCACCGTTCCTCGTGTTGTCCTGCAGAGTTCTACAAGCAGCAGAGAGCAAAAGAGTGACTTTTTCCTGATTTAAGTATTTTTTTCTGGCTTTTTGATTATTTACTGCTTAGCGACTGCATTTTCGCCTGTTTATACAGCTCTGCATTCTATTTAAACTGTTTTTGTGTTGATTAACTGTTTTGCACCTTTAAAAAAGTTATTTGTTGCTTAATTTTACCTGTAGGCTAACACACTCAAGTGCGCTAGCAGTTTAAAAGCATTTATAGCATTTACTGTCTGTTTTTCCTCTGTTTTCTGCAAAAAAATATCTTGTTTTCCTGCCTTACTGAACTAGAATAGTCCAGTCTTCAGAGTTTGCTGATCGCTGGGCTTTGGCTTGGTTCCTGTGCTATTCCGTATCCTTATTTGGATAAAGGGAAGCTTCTTTGTTCACCAGTGGGAGTGGGGAGCACTGAGCAGCCTATTTGTCCCTAGAGCAGTGGTTCCAGCCAGAAAATTGTAGTCTATTGGCCATTTTGGGTCAATTCCTAGCTCTTTTCAAGCCCCTGCTATAAAGCCAGCTTTAGCGCGCTTTCGCCCATAGAGCACCATCGGGCAGCGCCGGTTAAACTATTTTCTGGCTCCGTAAAGTCTGCTCTTCAATTTTTCCCTTAGAACTTCTCTACTTGCGATCTAAACAGTCTATTCTCTATCTCAAAAGCTCAGCACTTGCTCCTAAAGCATTTTTATATAGGTAAAGTACTTATATACTAAACAAAGTACTACATTAGCCTAGAATCCCCTTGAGTACCCATTTCCCTATAGGTCCCTTCTGACTCAGTTACACAGCAAACTTTTTCACTTTTTCTAGCATGTCGAAGGGTCAGTTGCTAGCGTCCTCTCCTGTTCAGCTGGTGAATCTTGGCATCTTGAGGCAATGTTACAATTGCCTCATGTACACAGAGAACCCACTCCTTCTCCCACAAAACACAAATACATGTGAGAGATGCAACTATATAGCCAAACTGGAGGCTGAGCTCTCTCAACTCAGGACTGGCAAGACCAGATAGGAGGAGAAGGAAACCACGCACACCACAAACCCAGTTTCAAATAGAACTATCACAACTGCAAAACAAACACAAACACACAAAGACATACTTGGAGGCACTGATCAAAAATCTACCAAAACTACAGAGGCCTCCAAAGCAGACACCCAAGCAACTGCCACCTCAAGACATAAGACATGCAACACATAGCTCTCAAAGTCAGTGTGCTAAACAGTCACAGCCCTTAAGGCCAAACACAATGCCAGACACACTTGTTATAGGTGACTCCATAGTCAGACACACTGAAGTCCCACTCACCAGACTGAACAAGGAAAAGATCACAGTACGCTGCCTGTCGGGCGCTAGAATCCACCACATTGCACAAGCACTCAGGTCACTCCACAGCAAGTACAAATATGACTCAGTCATTGTCCATGCCGGTGTGAACGACCTGAGACGTACCTCCCTGGACTACATGAAAAGAGACATAGAGGAGCTCTCAGATTATGTAGCCCAGGCCGGTATGACCCTGACCCTGAGCAGTATCCTACCCTCAACAAGAATGATGCCACAATACAGAGATAAAATGATCAGCTTTAATAATTGGCTTAATTACTGGTGTCATTCTAAGGGGATCCAATGTCTGTCTGCCTGGGATGACTTGCTTGACAAGCCACGCTGCTTCGCAAGGGACGGCTTGCACCTGTCACCCCTGGGCTTCCGGATATTGGCAAAGGGTCTTGCCACCCCCATAGTGCCTTTTTTAGGCAAGGCTCAAATGATAAACCTACCACCCTAGAAAACAAAAATGGAAAAAAACTAAGGGTAATACTGCTCAATGCCAGAAGTCTAAACCTCAAGATGCACGCCTCGAAGCCCTCCTCAGTATGGAGAACATCGATGTCTGTGCTGTGACTGAAACCTGGTTCAAGGCTCCTGAGAGCACCCCAGCACTATCAGGTTATACCTCATATCATGCGTTCCGCCCCAAAATCCGGACCGAACCACAAAAGGAGGGGAGTATCCATATTCATAAAGGATACCCACACCTCCAGGTTAGTGGCAACGCACGAAGCATCGGAGACCATCCAGGTGCAATTAACCATAGGTAAAACTGCCCTACAGTTTGTAGCATGCTACAGACCACCCTCTCAAACTCAGGAAACCCACACAGCCTTCCTGAAGACACTGGAGAGTATGAATGTCTCTCCAAACACCATCATATTGGGTGACTTCAACTACCCAAACAGACTGGGAACATTACTCAAGCCCCAACACCCTAGCCCAAAGGTTCCTGGAGTTCATAAACTCAAATGCTATGGAACAACTAGTCACCATTCCCACAAGAGGAGAAAATATACTAGACCTGATCATCACAAACATGGGGACAAAATGCTCCACACCTGAAGTATATCCCTCATTGGTGAGATCAGACCATAAATTAATCTCACTGGAGGTCCACATCCCGCCCCCAACCCCAGCAAAAAAGAACACAGTGAAGAACTTCTCAAAAGCAAACTTCACACTTCTTAAGACTGGAGTGGTATCCTTCAAGGCCGCCGAACCAGTGGAAACCACAACCCAAGCTGCTGAAACCCTTACAAATGCCTTCTACAAGCACCTCCAGGAATGTATGGATCAAGCAATCCCTAATAAAATCAAGACCCTTTCCACCAAAGGCAGGCGCCCGGTCTGGTGGACCCCAGCCATAAACAAACTCTACAACAAGAGGAGAAAGCTACTACATGACAGAGCAAAATCCCTAAAAGGGAAGGCATCTCTGATCAATACTAGCAAAAAACTACGATCACTCATAAAATCATCCAAGGCCAACTTTGAGAGAAAAATCGCTAAAGACACAAAAGACAATCATAAGGCCTTCTTTAGCTATGTTAGAAACCTGGGTGGAAACTCCCAGATATGCTCAGAATTAGTCCAAAATGATACAAAAATCACTGAACCCACAGACATTGCCAACATACTGGCAGACAGGTTCAGTGCAAATTTCTCCCCTCCCTTCTCCCCAAAAGGAGAAATATCTATCCCACCAGAGTCTAGCCTCCCAAACATCTCAGATGCCCAGGTGAGAGCTGCTCTCTCTAAAACAAAAAACACAGCATCAATGGGACCGGACGGTGCTGTGTGCTACACGAACTCAATGAGGAACTAAACCCACACATAAGGCTGCTGTTTAATCTTAGCCTTACTACAGGATACGTACCCAAAGAATGGCATACGGCAACTGTGGTCCCACTCCACAAAGGCGGTGCTTCTACGGACCCTGGAAATTACCGCCCCATAAGCTTGACGAGCCTTGTCTGCAAAGCTATGGAGAGGATCATAATAGAACTCATAAATAAAGACATTGGGGACCTACAGACACTGGATCCTACCCAATTTGACTTTGTCAAGGGCAGATCCTGCCTCTTGAACTTGGTCGACTTTTTCGAAACAGTCACTAAGGCCATTGATGAGGGTAAGGCAGTTCACACAGCCTACCTTGACCTAGCAAAAGCGTTCGACACAATACCCCACTCGGGCATCATAGAAAAGCTCACCAGCTTAGATGTAAACCCATATGTCACAAGATGGGTTGCAAACTGGCTCAAGGACAGAACACACAGGGTTAGAGTTGCTGGTGCCATGTCAGACTCTAAGCCGGTCACGAGCGGTGTCCCACAGGGCACAGTCCTGGGCCCCCTCTTGTTCGGCATTTATTTTTCTGAAGTGCAGGCAAACATAGGGGATTGTGGCTGACAAAATTTGCAGATGACTGCAAACTGGGCACCATAATTGACACTATCAGACACAGACATCCTCCAGAGAGGTCTCATAGAAATGGATAACTGGTGCCAGAGCCATGGCCTTAAGCTAAATGCCAAAAAATGTATAGTCATACCCTTTGGGAAAAACAAGGTAACCCCTAATTACCACATAGGTGGTAATCCATTAAACACGGAAGAAGTTATCAGGGACCTGAGGACCCAAGTTGACAGTAACCTCTCTTTTGACACTCACATTGCCAAAGTGGTTAGGAAGACCTTCTACATTGCCCACCTGATCATGAAGGGATTCACATCCAGATCATTAGAGGTCACTGTACCCCTGTACTCTTCACTTATCAGACCAATGATTGAGTACAACGCCCCATTCGGAATGTACCTTACCCGACACCTGCAGCAGTTGGAAAGACCCCAAAAGTTCCTCACCAAAAGGATAAAGGGGCTCAAACATATGTCATACGCTGCCCGACTGAAGAAACTCCAGCTCTATTCAGTCGCATACCGTCTGCTCAGAGGTGATCTGTGCCTGACATACAAGGCCATGTCCAACACGGAATTAATGGACATGCTCCACCTCACAAAATCCAAATCCACCAGAGCCACGAGAGCAAGAGACTTAAACCTCAACACAGATATAAATAGGACATGCTGGAGGGACAGATTCATCACCCAGAGACTCCCTACACTATGGAACAGAATCCCAGTCCATGTGAGGCAGAGCCCCTCACTGACTCTGTTCAAGAGAAATCTTGACGAGTGGATGGGAGACCGTAGGTTTACCCCGGGAATCATCTCTGTATCACTGCTGGACAGAGGCACAGCAAACTAATGGGTATAGTATTCACATCCTAAGGGGTGGTGAAAGCCACACACACTCTGGCTAGGCTTGTAGATGCCCTAGGGCAGATAGCCTAGTATGAACCTATGAAACCTATGAAACATATCTGTCTCACCAACATGTCTTATTTATCTCGCACACAAAATTTAAATCTTTCCATCTAGTGATGCTGTTCTGTTTGTGGATATGCAAAAGGTTCATCAAAGCTGGATGACAGTGTACCTTGTACGTCAGGCACAGACTACTGCTCACTAACCTGTAGGAGCCAAGAGCATAGAGATAGGGCTTTAAGGCAATCCATATAGGACAATGTGTTTATACATGGGATCACCACACAGCAGCTGTAGGAGACCAGATACAAGGATACAGCTTTGAGACAGTCTGCACAGGACATGTTGTTTACTCCCTGTATTTTTGTGAGGGTGAGGAATCTCTCAAGCTGTTGTAAGTGCCTGGTCAGATACATGCCAAAGGATGCACTGTACTTACTGACTGGTCTGATGAGAGCAGAGTACAGGGAAGCAATGACTTCCTTGAATGTGGATGCCATGCCCTTACTTATAAGTTATTCATTGTAGAATTTATTTCTTGTTTTCTGGGGTAGAGCACTGATCTGCATGGTCCTTTTTTCAGACTCAGCCTGGGAGAGCTGTCTGGTCAATTGAAATGTTCAGAGTCACAGTTTGGTAATACATACTGAGGGAATTAAACCCTGGACTACTGGACCACAGGAAACAGTTCACTAACAGTTTCTTAATCCTCTGTGCAAACTGCCTGAATGAATTTCTTACCACAGCAGACATGTGGTGATAAAAAGTCAGGTTAGTGTCAATATGTGTTCCCAGATCCCCGACCTCTGGGGGTCTACTTATAAGGGCTTCTACAGGTCTACTTACTAGATACTGATCTTTGAGGATCTTACAAAACCTAGCATTACATTTCCATGGCAGTTTTATCCCTAAGATTTTGCTTACGAATAATTCAGAGGTGGGCATAACAAAGATGTGTTGCGATTTACTTGTTGCTTCTATCCATGAAGGATATGGGTGCTAAACTGGGACTGAATTTGCAGTTTCCCATTCATTCATTCATTTAAATTCCATTTGAATACATGCAAGACCTGTAATTCGCTTTATGTCAAGTAGAAGACAGTTCTAGAGAACAGGTATTCACTGTGATACATATGCATCCCTCTAACATGTTCTACTTATGTTGCAAAGAGTCTGAGATCCCTCGAGCGGGTGCTCACTTTGTCATTAGACTTGCAAATGTGCAATAGGTCTGACAGGAGGGGCCAGTTGAAGCTCTACAAAAGAGGCAGGGGTCACTTCTTATGATGCTAAGAAGAGGGGCAAGGCTTTTAGACTGTTTGCATAGTTATTGTGATTTAAGGTCCTTAATTATTTTTAAGTGAGAAATTGTTGTGGTTGCTCCAGTTGTGACAAGTGTTTGGACAGGCACATACTGAGTGGGCATTAAATTCAATGATCGGGTGGATAACAGCCAAGTACAGGGACTGATTATGTCCCTGGAGCTGGATGTTGTACCTTTAGCAATAGCTGTGCAATGAAAAAGGTCTTCTTTACAATACTGGGTATGTGATGATGAAAGGATAGTTTATTGTCAAAAGGAGGCCCCAGATCTCTGACTACAGCATCAACTTAAGGGTTGTTTTGTTAATAGGTTCATAGATGTGTACTAGGCTAATGGCCCTGGAACCTTTACAAACCTACCCCATAGGATTACCCTGGCATCATGCCACCCAACCTTAGTTCCCAGTGCCTCTGTCGAGTAGAGCCTTTCGAGTGATCCCCAGGGTGAATTTATTTCCCATCCACTCATCAAGATTTCTCTTGAAGAGGGCCCGTCAGGTGCTCCGTTAGACATGTATGGGAAGTCTATTCCATAGAATGGGCAGTCTCTGGGTTATGTTGATTGTGGTAATGAGGTAGAGGTCTCTGGACCGTGTGTTTATGGAGGGATTGGGATTTCTTTAGATGTAGCATTTCTAACAGAGCTGGGTCAGATATGGCTTTGTAAGTCAAACAGAGATCACCTCTAAGTAGGCGATATGGGTCAGAGAGTTTCTTTGAGTCTGTCCATATAAGACAAGTGTTTAAGGCCTAGGATCCTCTTTGTGAGGTACTTTTGTGGCCTCTCCAGTTGTTGCAGCTGTCTAGTGAGGTACATCCCAAATGGGGCATTGTACTCTATGACTGGCCTAATGAGGGAAGAGTAGAGGGAGACAATGACCTCTTTCTTCCTGGATGCAAAACCCTTAGTAATGAGATGTGCCACACAGAAGGAATTTCTGACCACAGTGGCAATGTAGTGGTTAAAAGAGAGGTTGCTATCAACCTGTGTTCCCAGATCTCTTAACGCCTTCTGTGTTCAGTAGACTATCATAGATGTGGTAATTCATGGGAACCAGGTTTTTCCCAAAGGGGATAACGACACATTTTTTAGCATTGAGCTTAAGGCCATGATTCTGACACCAGTCGTTGGTCTCAGTGAGGCCTTTCTGTAGGATGTCATCATCACTTGGGGATTTAATAATAGCTTCCAACTTGCAATCGTCTGTGAACTTTGTCAGCCAGAGTCGCTTCGTGTTGGCCTGGACTTCAGAGAAGTAGATTCCAAACAGGAGAGGACTCAGGACCAAACCCTGTGGGACTCCACTCATGACTGGTCGGCAGTCTGACTTATAGCCAGCTACTTTCACACTGTGGGTTCCATCTGTGAGCCAGTTTGAAACCCACCTAGTGATATACAGGTTGATACCTAGCTTAGTGAGTTTTTCTCTGATTCCTGTGTGGGGAATGGTATCAAAGTAGGCTGTATGAACCACCTTGCCTTCATCCACAGCTCTGGTGACTGACTCAAAGAAATCGACCAGGTTGAGCAGGCATGAACTACCCTTCACAAAACCAAACAATGTGGGATCCAGAGTTTGGAGAGTCCCTATATCCTTATTTATTAGGTCCATGATGATGCGTTCCATAGCTTTGCATATCAGACTCATCAGGCTAATGGAGCGATAGCTCCCAAGGTCTGTAATCACTCCTCCTTTGTGGAGAGGGAGGACTGTAGTAGTACGCCATTCAGTAGGGGCAAAGCCTGAGGTGAGGCTGTGATTGAACAGGGCACACAGGTGAGGTGTCAGTTCACTCTGTAGTTCATGTAGAACATAGCCAGGGATATTGTCAGGTCCCATAGAAGCTGTATTCTTGGCCTTGGACAGTGCTGTTTTAACCTGTGCAGCAGTAATACTGGGTGCCTGGCAATCGACTGATATTGTGATTGGTCCTTTGGGAGGGGGGGGGTAAAGTTGGCAATGAATCTGTTGGCCAGTATATTGGCAATATTTGTTGGCTCGGTATAGGAGGTATCATTGTGCAGCAGCTCAGAGCAAATCTGGGTATTGCCGTGGAGACTCTTTACATAACTATAGAAGGCCTTGTGGTTGTCTTTACTATCTGCTGCAATCCTGTTTTCATAGCTAGCTTTAGAGGATTTAATGAGGGATCTCAACTTTTTGTTGAGGCTGATAAGGGAGTTTTTACAGTCTTGGGACTTCACCTTATTCCGCATCAGTTTCCTCCTTCTGTTGTAGAGTTTGCTTATGGCAGGGGACCATTAGATTGTCTTCCTTTTTTTGGAGGAGAGCGTCTTTGTTATATTGGGTATGGCGAGATCCATGTATTTGTGTACGGCGAGATCCATGTATTTGTGTACATGTTCGTACAGTGCATTGGTGCATGATTCGGCGGTCGTGCAACTACTCTCCATTTGCATGGGTGGCGTGAAGTTAGCCACCCCTGTTTTTAGGAGCCCAAAGTTAGCTTTGGAGAAGTTTTTCATGGTGGTTGCCTTTGCGGGTGGGGTGGGGGGGTGTATTTCCAAGGTGATTAGTTTGTGGTCAGATCTAACCACAGAGGAGTTGACTATTGGTGTAGAGCAACGGTTGCCCATGTTAGTAATGATCAGGTGAAAGATGTTGCTATCTCTAGTGGGGGTAAGAAAGAGCCGGTCCAGGGCACTGGAATTAATGAATTCCAGTAAATGTTGGGCAAGCGTACTGGTAGATGAGTAGTTCTCCTAGTTAATGGAGGGGTAGTTGAAGTCACTCAGTATGAGTGTGTTAGGTTGGACCCAAATGTTCTCCGCGGTGCTTAGGAATGTGGAGTGCGAGTCTTGGGACATGGTTGGGGACCTATAGCAGGCTACGACCTGAATCACTGTCTTACCTAATGTTAGCTGCACCTGAAGTATCTCTGATGCGTTATGCTGGGCTACCAGTCTGGAGGTGTGCGCATCCTTTATGAATATGGAAACACCACCACCTGTGGAGCTTCAGTCCAAGTTCTGGGACCAAAAGGTGTGGAATGAGTTATAGCCTGGTAGTGCAGGGGTGCTTTCTGCTGCTTTAAACCAGGCCTCTGTTACCGCATAATGTGATAGGTACAAGTGAAGCCACGCTTGCTGAAGAATACAATTTCTCTAGTTTCAGTCAATGGTTTTGACACCAGTTATTTGTTTGAGAAAGGTCCACTAAGCGGATGTTGGTGTCTTTTGAGAGTTTATAATGGCACCAAGTTTACAGTCATCCATAAACCCTTACCATTTGCTTTGACCTCCAAGAAGCAAATGCCAAAAATAATGGGCCCAGGGACTGAATCCTGGAGTACACCACTAGGGACAGGTCTTTTGGATGAGGTAAAGCCACCCACCCTAATTTCCTAGATTCTATTTGTGAGCTAATTTGTTATCCAAAGAGTTATACTGGGATTAACATTTAACTGGGTGAGTATCTATGAGCGTGGGATGGTGTTGAATGCCTCTGCAAGGTTAATATGCAGTGTGCACTGATCTGCCCTCATTCACTGCTTCTGTAACCTTCTCAAGGAAGTTGAACAGGTAAAGTAGTTAGGATTTGTCCTTGATGAATCTGAACAGGCTTATGTCAAGAGTCTGTAGGTCGCTCATCCATGCCTATTAAATTCCATAATGATCAGGTTTATGAGTCTATAATTACTGAGGTCCACTGGCACCATATTTCTGTGCAAGGGAATGATTTTTGCTGCCCTCCATTCATCTGGCATAAAGCCTGATTGGAAACTAATATTGACCAACCTTGACCAGTTGGACCATCATTAAGGCAGCCATCAGGGATGGTTTATGATTTTTGTATTCATCCCAAATTCCCCACTCACACTCAGCAGGACGTGCAATGAGTTGGTCACAGAGGAAGTCCTCTCAATTCTGCAAGGTATGTTCCCTTCAAGCAGTCCCACCTCTAGCCCTGAAGCATAGGAGGTGGTTTCCCCAGTCTCCACCAGGAAAATCGTATCTGCCTTGTGTGCCTTGACTGCATACAACCCTCCCTCCCTTTCTAAGTTTTCCAGTGTCTGAGCTGCTCAAACCTTGGTCACTTGGATCACAGTCAGGGCTCCATCCCAGTATAGCAGGGAACCAGGCTAAGGAGGCATCCTCTGGTGGTTAGTTTGAAGAGACAGCGTCCCAGGAAGAGAGGATTTAGTCAGAGTAAATGATTCAACCTGCAACCAAACCCAAGTCCAAGGACCATGCCCAGGGGTGGGCTCTTCCTTTTCCTCTGGGAACTGCCCCTGAAGTGGGTGGCATGGGGATATAGGTGAATCAGGAGTTGAGGAGGAATCCCTTTATATTGCTCACAATTTTTCCTCAGGGAACCTTACAGAAATCAAATAGCAGAGAAAAGTAACAGATATTTGTTGGGAGTGTTTGTAACTCAAGCATCTGAAAGACATCTGTGAGGCCAATGACCTATCTAGGAGTTGGAAAGGCTGAGTGGTGAAAGCAGATACTTCATCTGAATGGAAGCCAACTGGAATATCTATGGCCTGCTATGGGGTGGGGGTGGGTGGGCATCCCTTGGTGAATTTCTTAGGGAAGGCTAATAACCTTGGCAGATGCTTGCAGCTGGTGTTTGCCTGTGATGCAGCAACTAAAATGTTACCTTCTGGGAACTGGATTACTTTTGATACTAAGACCATTTTGTCATCTACCTCCAAAGAATATTTGATGCAGACAGCAAATGCAGAAATAGGATCCTGGCCTGGGTAAAAGGAGGACATGGGCCTCGCTGACACCAGAACCTAAGGCCAGAACCAGGGCTGCTGAGCCTCCAATGACCACATACTCTCTTCTACCTAACAAACTAACACCTTCCTCAGCCTTTTCATTTTTTTTTGTTTTTGCAACAGAGATACAAGAATGCCTTGTGCTTTATATTAATTTTTGAGGTGAATGTAAAGCTAGTGCATAGTTCAGCCTCTGGGAGAGAAGCAGACATCCAATGGCCCAGTTCAACTACTCTATGATGCTCAACAAAAGCTAATATTTCTAGTCTGGCTATGGGGTGAAAGGGAAGGAGCCCTGACTGCGACTCAGAGAACCTGGGGACTGCTTAGTTCCTCTGGCACATGCTCAGAGAAGACAGATGTCTCTAGTGGAGACAGGGGAAACTACCTCCTATGCTTGCAGTTGGTAAGTAGAGTCATTTGCTGGCAAATTCTTTGTGGAAGTGAGGGTTTGCTCAGCACTGTCTGCACACTGAAAGCCCCCACCTTCCCATGCCCAGAGGTAAAGCATAAAAGAAAAATACACAAACCACCCCTAATGTCTAACTCAATGACTGCCCCTCTTCCTAATCCTCACACCCCAGTAACAGGGAATGAATGGGCCAAATCGCTGGGCATGAGAACTGATGACTAGCAAGCAATGGACTTACAAATTTAAGAAAAAACGTCTCTTAATATTAATATCCCTTCTTAATAAAATATTTTTGTTAAATGCCTCATCATGCCCACAAATCATTACGTTCTGCTCCCCACAATACAGACTAAACACTTCAGATTATAGTCCCTAATAGAAAAACTTACTCACAGAGCCATACTTAATGACTTTTCCCAAGGAACCCTGAATTACCTCAAAAAAATAAAATAAAATCACAACTAGTTTCTCAATAAAAAAGAAGCAGTAAAAAAAAAAAAATCAGTCAACTTCTCAATAAAGAACAAGTACTACTATATATAAATATCAGAATTAAAGGCACAGGCCAAGGGGCACTTTTCACTCGGTCTCTGTCTGACTTGACAAAAAAGGGTAGTTCACTTCAAGAGGAAAAATGAAGATGGCGAGTGTTTTTGTGTTTCTGTCACTTACTGAATTACTCAGCTGAGCGGATAACCCTATGCTTAAACGTTAGCCTGATTTAGAAGTATGACAAATGACTGAGACACCTGTGGCAAAAGTCTCATTCATTTATAAATGCAGTGCTGCAAAGCAGAAGTAATCATTATAATGAGCATCCACTTTTATACAGTAGATCCTAAATGGATTAAAAGGAATGGATTAATTACTAGAAATAAGAATATACCTAGTTGTCTCACTAATTACAGTCTTGTCTTAAATGTGTAATTTAAAGATATTTTTATGAAAGCAAAGTTGTATGAGATCCTGGCAATTTATTTGCTTCTGCAAATTCCAGTCAAAATTTACACCACAACATGGGGCTTTACCTGCTGAATTTGCTGGAAAAAAAATCTCATTCCTACCAGAGACATGGCATAGTACATTTCTGTTGGTTTGCCTAGCATGGTTCAAAACTATGACTCAAGAAGCATTGCTGAAATAACTATACATCGACTGCTTACTGCATAACAAAGCAAAGTTATGAAAGCAATCTAGTCACACTCTCATCTAAACCTCTATGGACCCTTCAGGAAAAATTATATTTCTGACTTTTAGCTGCTACCATACCGCTCAAGCTCTTAGACCAAGAAATCTACACAAAGTCATAAATAATAGGGGGATAAAGGCCCAAAATATGGACATTTTTAAATACTGCTATTACAAACTTAAAAAGCTGATAGAATAACAGGTTTTGAATTAACATGCATTTTCTGAAAGGTATGACGTCTGAAACTCCAATGTCTTTCATTATTTTCTATTCAGAAAAAACACAATGTTATGACAAATAGACCAAAAACGTAAGGCATGAAATTTGGGCATTCTGTGAAAATCTGGACAATTGAGAGATATGGCCACAGTGGAAACGAGTCTCAACTTAGTAGTCCCTTCAAGATATATTTAACAGGGTAGTTCTCCAAACTCCCTAAGCAGCTGACACCCTATAGCTACATGTGCTTAACAGCTAGGGAGTAAGGGTTCCTGCGACAGGGTAAAAGTGGGGGTTGGGTATGCTCAACCTTACGAATGAGTGAGGTAGTTGGCGATACTACCTTACAAGGCGTGACTATGAGATGCATATTCTGCACACTTCTACACAAGACAACCACGCATACATTACATTCCCTTTTCAACAGAATGCTGTAATACATATAGGTCCCTATAATGATACTGAAAACTCATTTCTCTGAAAAGTGTATAAGTATTTAGAATTGTGTAGAAAGTACGCAATGGTTTAACTTCTTATCCCAGGAGTTGTCTGGAAAGCGAGTCTAGATGGTCAGCATCATGTTCCATCCCTAGATACGTAGATGTACAGGTTTGCTTTTGAGCACTGTGTGTGGTGTTTTTTCTTTTCTCAGCGGTTTTGTGATCACTGTGTTAGAATACATAACTAAGGGGGGGGGGGAGCATGTCCCCCTGCAAAACCATGTTTTCAGGAAACATTTCTTACACAGAAGGTTTTAAGTGAAATGGGTTTGATTACCTGGGTTTCAGAGAAATTAGTTTTCTGTGATATGTAAGTATTAGGCTAGCCACCTTTGTGGGCCATTTTAAGAATAGTGAATTTCCCTTGCAAAGGTGAGAATCAAACCCTGCACCTTGCATTTGTGAGATAAACACTTTAACCACTATGTCAGCCCTGGCCTCTGGCTTTTTTCCCCCCACTAAATGGCAGGCAAAGAGCATTAGTCACTGTACCTATCCCCTGGGACAGCAGCATAAAAAAGCTGAAGGCCATGCTGCCTAATCCCATCCTGTCACATCTTCCACTGATCCAGACTCATTCCTAAAACCGGTTACATGTAGCGCACACTGACAGTTTGCTTCTGTTTCATAAAGCCAGCTACATAATCCCAAATGGGATGCTACACAGCTACATCTTCTTCCAGCACACTACTTATTTTAAACTCACCTTTTGACTACTGTAATATATATACTGTATTTAGCATACCAGCTTTGCTTACCTTCAAATCTTAATTAGCTCTTTGTTCCCAAAATACATACAGCACAGATCAGCTTACTGGTTGCTCTAAAATGATTTTGTGCCTTATCTCAGAGAGTGAAGGGCTAACTTCCCAGCCTTGTTATTCACATATTCATCTAGAGATGTCACAGTGTGCACTGCACAGACATGAGAAATGCATGTCACAGTCATCAGGTACAGAATGAATACAAGCTTCTGTACTACATGATGTATTGATGAAAAGCTTGTGCTCTAATTACTTAGTATTTATTATTTCTGTCATGGTTTATTGTTCTCTCTCTCTTTTTTTTTTTTTTTTTACAGAGTGCATGTCTCTCTAGCCTGTACCTCATCACTCCCATCATTCCGATACTTGTTGAAAAAAAAACAAGCAAATTCCCTTAATCTCCTCCCACAAGATGGTTTTCCATTTAATTGAACATAAAAGGCATGTCCTGAAAATCACAAAGATTTAGGGGTTGGTCCTTGCTAGAGTTAGAGATCAGACCCGATGCATAGGATCCCAAGACACTTGAGTTTGAGGACCACATCCTTTCTATGCCGTTTGAAGGGGTGTGCAATTTCTTTTGGAGGTTCCCTATTATTTTAGCGAACGTTCAATGTTTTGATCATCACTGTCGACAGCTAAATGTCGAAAAGGCCAAATCCTGAACAAACGGAACAGCAATTTTTTTCCTAGGGAAAAAATCACTGGGCCGTTTTCGGGACTTTGCCGTTTCCACAACTGTGGTGCGATCTCGGAGTTGGTATATTTAAGTAGGGGGATGTGAGGGGCACAGCCACTTTATTTTGTATTTGGGCTTTTTTTTTTTTTTTTGTGGACCAGCGATTTTTTTCCGAGGGAAAAAAATCGCTGTTCCGTTTGTTCTGGGTTTGGAATATTCGACATTTAGTTGTCGATAAAGTGACATTCGAAACATTGAACATTTACTTATTTAATAGGGAAGCGTTTTGGACCCAAAGTGTTCACATACTTCACACCCTTTTATCTCTCAACCTGCATGGAAAGTGCAGTACTATATGTGGAGGTTTCATGCACAATCCAGAAGATTTTTTTTGTGTTGGCCAAATCTCAAATAATCAGAGCCCATTTCTAAACTTAGCTTCTGATAGTTCATACAGAAATCCAACCACTGCATCAACAGGCTAACTCCTTCCACCCTTTTCTTAAAAGCAGACCAATAGCTAAATGAAAAGGGCCCAAACCCCATTTAGACAATCAGATGTAATGTCTCTGTAGCAGGCTACCAAAGATTACAGAAAAAAAAATTCAGAAATGTGCTTCCTATCTGTTTTGACAAGTCTGGAGTTTATTTCCTATCACTGTTCATGACAAAACATCACAAAATACAATAAAAAGTCAGCTACACAATTTGCAAGACTATAAACTGATAATCCAACAATTACCTGTTTCTTTTCTACACAAACTTGCTACCATCTCTGGTGACCCTTTCATGAAAGCTACGGGTGTAACAGGCCCAGCCTGCTTGGTGATCACACTCATTCTCTGCAATGATGAGGCAAATGGAAATCTGCGAAGAATTCCAACTTTCTTCACATGTTTCTACAGAAAATGGACATATTTAAATGTATTTAAGACATCCAGTAGTATACTTCAGTAATACAAGAATGGTAACAAAATACAACTGCAAAGTTTAATGATCTACAATACTTAAAATTAAGCTAAGAAATAAATCATAACGATTTATTTTGTAAATTCTTTGGATTACAGAGCAGTTTCTGAACATTACATGTATACTGTTGAAAGAACATGGAACGTGGTTTCAAATACATCACAGCATTATCCTAGTATGCTTTGTATCTACTAGCATTACAACTGAACTCAAACATCACTGAATCACAGTGTACCAAACCTTACATTGCTGAAAAAAAAGTATGTTAAAGTTGAAATTAACAGTGAAATGTATAAAGCTAGCTTTTTTTTTTTTTTTTAAACCATAACACAACCATCACCAACACTAAACATGTACCTTTTAAGGTTACCATAACTAGGGTTAGTAAGTCATTATTCTTACTCTTATTAATTTTTTTTTGTTTTTTTACAAGTGGCTTTTACTGCTCTGGGCTCTATGGCAGAGTGACATCAGCTGTTTTGCTAATGCTCCTTCATCTTATCAGTATCAGTTTTTCCACTGTCATTTTACATGGCTGAACTTGGCAGCCAGCCTCCCACCACCTGGTGGAATTATCTGTACTGGTCAGCAAGGATGGGATTTGGAGATCAGAAAAGAGGCTCACAGGGATTGCTGTTGTGTTTTACTCTAACATTGCTTCGTGAGCTTTAAGTGGACATTGTGAAAGAGTCGCCTTGCTTCCACTGTGATGTTCAGATGCCTGGACAATATAACCAAACTGCAAATAAACCAGACCTTTTCCCTCCCCTATCTGAAAGAAGCTAGCAGGCAAACCTTTCATCATTCAACTCCTTCCCAAATCAAGCTCTTCCAGTGCCTGAGCCACTAATCAGACCTGGGACAACAGGGCTGCATTCTTCTATTCCACTTAGTAGACAACTTTTACTTCTAAAGCAAAAGTTATGCCTTATTTTAAATCCCAACATTCATATGAATTTCATCATATTTTTTAAACCCTCTAATCCTTACTGGCACATTCATTCCTTCTGATAACCACCATCTTAGGATTTGAGAAGAGGGAAACATGAGCTAAGGATCATGACAGATATCCAGAGGGGGCTGGTTTATTTTTTTTCACATAGGTTCATAGGTAGGTACCAGGCTATCTGCCCGAAGGCATTTATAAGCCTAGCCAGAATGTGTTGGCTTTTGCCGCCCCCTTAGATTAGTTCCCTGTGCTTCTGTCCAGCAGAGCCAATGAAGTGATCCCCAGGGTAAACTTTCTGTTTCCCATCCATTCGTCAAGGTTTCTCTTGAAGACTGCTAGCGAGGACCTCTGCCTAATGTAGACAGGAATCTTGTTCCAAAGCATGGGAAGTCTCTGGGACACGAATCTATCCCTCCAGCACATCCTATTTATTGTTGTGGTGAGGTTTAGATCCCTAGAGCGTGTGGCTCGAGGGGATAAGGTTTTCTTTAGGTAGAGCATGTCCATCAATTCTGGGTTGGACATGGCCTTGTATGTCAGGCAGAGATCACCTCTGAGCAGGCGATATGCAACAGAGTACATCTGGAGTTTCATCAGTCAAGCTGTATAGGGCATCTGTTTGAGGCCAGTGATCCTCTTGGTGAGGTACTTCTGTAGTCTTTCCAGCTGTTGCAGTTGTCTTGTAAGGTACATCCCAAATGGGGCATTGTACTCTATGATGGGTCTGAAGAGTTAAGGGGCACAATGACCTCTTTTGATCTGGATGCAAACTCTTTTGTGATTAGGTGGGCCACATAGAAGGATTTTCTAACCACTTTGGCAATGTAATTATCAAAGGAGAGATTACCATCTACTTGGGTCCCCAGATCCCTTATTACGCTTTCCGTATTTAGGGAACTACCATTTATGTGGTAGTTTGTGGGTACTTTGTTATTTCCAAATGCACTTTTTGGCATTTAGCTTAAAGCCATGATTTTGACACCAGGTATCCGTCTCAGTGAGACCCTTTTGGAGGATGTCTGTGTCAGCCGGTGAGTCAATTAAAGCCCCTAGTTTGCAGTCGTCTGTGAACTTGGACAGCCATAGTCCTCCTGTGCTTGTCTGTACCCCTGAGAAGTATATGCCGAACAGGAGGCGTCCTAGGACTGAGCCCTGGAGAATGCCACTTGCAACCAGTTTAGAGTCAGACCTAGCTCCCGCAACTCTCACCATTTGGGTTCTGTCCATGAGCCATTTGGCAAACCATCTTGTGACACAGGGGTTTATGTTCAGGCTGGTGAGCTTGTCTATAATACCAGAATGGGGAATGGTGTCGAAGGCCTTTGCGAGGTCTAGGTAGGCTGTGTGTACCACCTTTCCCTAGTCTATAGCCTTGGTAACTGTCTCGAAGTCCACCAAGTTTAGCAGGAATGATCTGTCCTTAAAGCCGAACTGGGTAGGGTCCAGTGTTTGGAGGTTCCCAATGCCTCTGTTAATGAGTTCCATGATGATGCGCTCCATAGCTTTGCAGACCAAGCTAGTCAGGCTTATAGGGTGATAGTTCCCGGGGTCTGTTGTGGCTCTACCTTTGTGGAGCGGAATAACCGTTGCTGTGCACCACTCTATGGGTACATAGCCTGTGGAGAGGCTGAGTTTGAACAGTGTGTTTAGGTGAGGGGTTAGTTCGTCTTTGAGCTCATGTAGGACACAGTCTGGGACACGGTTCAGTTCCACTGATGTTGTGTTTTTGGCTTTGGAGAGGGCTGTGATTTCAGGGGCTCTACATTCTTCAGGTATGGTTATGGGCCCTTTTGGGGGTGAGAGGGGGGTGAAGTTTGCACTGAACCTGTCTGCCAGGATGTTGGCAATATCGGTTGGGTCAGTGTATTTTGTGCCATTCTGCACCAACTCTGAGCAGATCTGAGCATTGACACTTAGATTCTTGACATAGCTAAAGAATGCCTTGCGGTTATCTTTGGAGCCCTTGGCAAGTTTTCTTTCAAAGCTCGCCTTGGACGATTTTATGACGGATCGTAGTTTCTTGCGGATACTGATCAGGGATGTCTTCTCTTCTTGGGATTTTACTCTTTTCTGTACTAGTTTCCTCATTCTATTGTATAGCTTGTTTATGGCAGGGGTCCACCAGACTGGTTTCCTTTTCTTGGAGGAGTGAGTCTTGGTTTTGCTTGGGATAACATGATCCATGCATTCTTGTAGGTGCCCATAGAATGCATCAGTAATGGATTTTGCAGCTTGGACAGCGTTATCGTTTAGCATGGGGACTTTGAAACTTTCCATCTTAAGTAAAAAGTTTTTCACGGTGGTTTCCTTGTCTGGGGGTGGGGGTGAAATGCGGACATCGAAACTGATTTGTTTATAGTCAGAGCTAACCAGAGAGGGGTTGACCTCCGGAGTGGAACACCAGTCACCCATGTTGGTGATGACCAGGTCCAATATGTTGTTACCTCTGGTGGGAGTGCTGACCACTTGTTCCAGGGCATTTGAGTTTATAAATTCTAGGAAATGTTGGGCAAGGGAGTTAGTACTTGAGTAGTTCTCCCAGTTAATGTTTGGGTAGTTGAAATCACCCAATATTAGGGTGTTTGGTAGGAACTTTATGTTACCAAGTGTTTCCAGAAATGCAGAATGGGGGTCTTGGGACATGAATTTGAATTGCAGTTTTGCCCATTGTTAGTTGCACGTGGATAATCTCTGAAGCATCATGCTGTGCTACTAAACCTGGAGGTGTGGGTATCCTTGATGAATATGAATACTCCCCTGCCTTTTGTATTTCGGTCCGGGTTTTGTGGCCGAAATGTATGGTATGAGTTGTAGCCTGGTAGTGCTGGGGTGCTCTCTGGAGCCTTAAACCAGGTTTAAGGCTCCAGAGAGCACCCCAGCACTACTAGGCTGGGGTGCTCTCCAGAGCCTTAAATCAGGTTTCTATTACTGCACATATATCGATTTTCTCCATACTGAGGAGTGCTTCGAGTGCGTGCATTTTGAGGTTTAGACTTCTGGCAATGAGTAGTATTACCTTCAAATTTTTGTTACTTATGCTATTTACGGCGGTGGGTTTGTCTTTTGAGCCTTGTCTAAAAAAGGCACTATAGGGGTGGCAAGAGCCTTGGCCAGTATTCGAAAGCCTAAGCGTGACAGGTGCAAGCCATCTCTAGCGAAGCAGCGTGGCTTGTCGAGCATGTCATCCCAGGCAGACAGACACTGGATCCTCTTTGAATTACACCAGAAACTTAGCCAATTATTGAAATTGATAATTTTTTCTTTATACCATAGTATCATTCTTGGTGAGGGCAGGATGCTACTCAGGGTCAGGGTCATACCAGCCTGGGCTACGTGATCATGTCTCTTTTCATGTAGTCCAGGGAGGTATGGCTCAGGTCATTCACACCAACATGGACAATGACAGAGTCGTATTTGTACTTGCTCTGTAGTGACCTAAGTGCTTGTGTTATGTGGTGGATCCTAGCACCCGACAGGCAGCTAACAGTAACCTTCTCCTTATTCAGCCTAGTGAGTGGGACGTCCGTGCGCCTGACTATAGAGTCACCTATTACTAGTATGTTGCATATGTTATTTTGCCTTGAGGGCTGTGATTGCGTGGCACACTGGTTTTGTAAAGTATGCGTTTCATGTTTTTTGTTGGGGGGGGGGTGAAGGGTTGCTTGGATGTTTGCTTTGGAGGGCTCTGTTGCTTTTGCAGATTTTTATTTAGAGCCTCCGAGTATGTTTTTGTGCATTTACGTGTGTTTTTTGCTGATGCTGGTTTAATGGGTCTGTGTGAGACTGGTGGTGTGATGCCAATATTTCCCTTCTCCTCTTGACTGCCTGATCCAGTCTTGGGTTCAGAGAGCTTAGCCTCCAGTTTGGCTGTACAATTGCATCTCTCGCATGTATTAGTGTTTGGTGGTAAGAGGAGAGGATTGTCTGTGTATATGAGGCAGTTGTAACATTGCCTCAAAATGCCCAGATCCACAAGCTGGACTGGAGAGTACACCTGAAACTGCCCTTTGGACTTGCCTGGATAGGTACAGTAAACTGTTTTACTGAATGGCTGGTAAGGTCGAATAGAGAGCCTTGTCCTTCTGTAGTGCTAGGGTTTATATGTGCTTTCTATGAGTTTTAAGCAAGTGTCGAGCTGAGAAATGAATGGCTTGAGTGCTTAAATTGAAAGTTTGTCTAGTTCCAAGGGAAAAATTACAGAGGAGACTTTGTGGAGCTGGGAATAGTTATACGCTGCCCGATGCGCAAAACCATGCAAATGCGGTTAAATCCCCTCATTGGCAGGAAAGTACTGTGCAATGACCACTCTGCTGGAGCCTGCACTAGTGTTCACTTCCTCATATTTACAACACCAACTAGAGTGTACACTCACTCATTGTTGGGTTTACTCTTTCCAAAGTTCTTAGTTGTGATTTCTGACAACACAGAACTTTCTCCAAGCTGTAGTTTATGTCAAAAGCCTCCTTTAACATCCATTACAAGTGATGGTATGGGCCAGTGACTCCTATCCCTCTTTGGATCACCAAGTACTTGAATTGTTAACCAAACCTTGGGGGGGACAGGGGAGTCGTGGACAAAATGTCTACAGGATGCAGCTGGGTGGATTCTTTTGCTGTTGTTCAATGTTAAGAGCTGTAACTTACTTTCAGCAAAGAGGCTGAAAAAGATATGTAAAATCTGTAACTGTCCTTTTAGTAAAGATGCACATCTGTGTACTAGAAAACAACTTTGAGATTTTCAGCTATATAAACATATTAAAATTTACATAATATGTTTCCTTACTTAGAATGGAACTCTATGATCCAAGCAGTTTTGTTTAAAAAATTATGTTTAGATTTGAATAATTTAATTTGTAGGGAATGCTGAGCCATATCTCTCAACCTTTCGGTAAGTACAGTTGTAATCCTAGCTTAAACAAAAATAATTGTGTGTTGGGGAGGGGGGCAAACACCAAATATTGCTAAAATAACAGATCTTGCATTAGAATGAATTGTTTGAAAGATATGGTCTCAAACTGAAATGTCTCATTATTGAGTAACTGCAGTCCTCAGTGATTTGACAAAAAACACATCACAAAGTAAAAGACCAAAAATATGAGGCAAAGCCTAGATATTTTGCAAAATTCTAGATAATTGAGGTTATATATTGAGCTAGGACTACTATACTTATCTCCTTATTTGACAACAGAATTGGTGGACTTTAAATAAGACTGGTAGTAGTAAAGAATCGTTAAATGGACATCAGAAAAAAAAGAGAATATAGCCTGCTTTTCCAGAGTCAGTCAGCTCAATCTACTGTGCTTTGCTTGTGTGTTACTTGCAACTGCTGAATGATTACAAAAAAGCCAGTAGTAGTTAATCTACTAGGAGTATGGGTCATTTAGCTGTAATTAGAGATATTCTACTGCATTTATCTATTTAAACCTTTTATTTTTAGTATGTTTTTATATATTTACAAAACCTGATGACATACTTGTTAGTGAATAATGGTACTGGCAAAGAACTAGCGAATCATTTGTTACTGGTATCTACTTTTGAAGAGTATTTTGTTTTAGCAATAGCTAAATGACAGTATAATGGCTGGCTCATTTTAACAGTAGATATTAACTACAAACTGTGTGCGCTAGACTGGTCTACATGACGGTAACAATAGCACAGAGACAAGGAAGGGGGCACTGGCACTAAAAAGGTACCATTAGCTCCTCTGGAAAAAACACAGTCATTTTGTGTGTGCATCCAGAACAGTTTTGGCCGCTTGGTCAGTTATTGCTGGCTAGAGCTGACAGGAAAGCACTGGGTTGACAGTAAGATGGGTGAATTCTGGGAAGCCAGTGATTATAACGTTCTGCAGCTGTTCAGTGCAAAGCTTACATGGATAAGGCGGCAGCAGCAGCAAGCATTTGCTGCAAACTCTTAAGGTCAACCGTCTCTCTCATTAACTGTTGATTACTGCTGCTAATCAAGAGACCACAACTCAATGTTCATCATAAGGATCACTGCTGCAGTAGCTTTAGCTTTATGGGTTATATTAATAGCGACCAGCTTCCAAAGCCTTGGAACACCTTCCATGTGCCTAAACTGTCAGGCAGCTTCAGCTAAGTTGACTAAAAGACAAGCTTGGATACCAAGCTCTTCAGGTCTTTACAGTCGCCAAACGTATGCTTACAAGGATTGATGTTTGGCTTGTGCTGTTCCTTTGCTGGGCAGTTAAGTTCCCTTCAGGGGATGAACCTTCTATTTATTAATTTTGCTTATTATTTACACCATACACTTCAGGAATATTACTTTAAAGCTAGGAGTTTGTGCTTTAATGGACTGTCAAGAGACTGTGCTTGCTTTTAAACAGACGCACTCTTTTCCTGTCTGTTTAAAAGTTGCTTAAAGTAACTGAAAACTATTTTTCTGTGGTGAAATTGTGTTTTAGTTTGTGGTGCAGGCATAATGATTTTACATGTTTTTTCTACTGTGTAAGACTAGGAAAATGACTTTGAAATACTTTATACTTTTACTGGCATTTGTTGCTTGTTTTCCTTGGAAAAGGGGCACCATTTTCACCTTGACCATGGAACAAACGGTCAGTCGTCCTTCCAACAGCAAAAATAAAAGTTAAGCAAACAAGCTCTGCCACTCAGCAGGCTAGCAATTTGCCTCAGCCGCAGGTGGGTGATTCTGCTGTGACCATTTGTAGTATCTCAGACCACTCATCTTTTATCCCAAATCCCTCTGGTGTAATACTTAGAGCCACTATGGATGAGGGATAATCTACATGCTCTGCAGCTGTAGGGGTCTCCTCAGTGGGCAAGAGAGAGGGAACAGGGAAGGCTTCCTTATTTTGTCAGAATGTTGTGCCCATCCTTAGAGAAGCTGATGCTGGCACTTAACCACTGCTGTCCCTATTTTTCACAATCAAAAAGCAGCAGAAAACTAAGTATGTATCTACTCCTTCTCAAATCTCCTTAGACAGGAGTATTTACTGTGTCTGGCTCAGGGTTTAATTCAGGCTTTTGATCCTTCTTATAAGGCAATTTCTGGTAAAAGAAACAGGGATACATCCATTCCTGAAGAGATTCAAGATTCTGAATCTGGTCAGAAGAACGAACGGCCAGCTACAGGATATTTTCCTCAGATTTCAGACTCAGAGAGCAGCTCACTTCTGATTCTCCCTGTGGGGGTTTCTCTTTCTCTGAGACAATTTATAGAACGTGTCAGTGTTTTCAGTGGCAGAACGTGGAGGTTTCTCAGTCCCTGAGAAAACACTATGAGCAGTTACACAAGGAATTTCCAGAACCTGCACTCATTCCTCTAGTTTTGTCTGCCTTGGAGGGTGCGTGTCTTACTGTTTGCAGTATTCCCAACAGTTAGCCAACTGCTCCTAAAAAAAGGTAGTTAGGATGTACCAAGTTCTTCAGTATTTTAAGCTTTTATACACACTTCCCAAACCTAATTCAGCAGGTATAGTTCAGTTAATCATTCTGCTGCCAAACACTAAGTTCATTCCTATCCTACTATGGGAAGATTATAAATAAGTATGGGGAAAACATTTATTCTTCTGCAACTTTGATTTCCAGAATGTTGAATTTTCAGGGTATGTTAAGGTTTGTCCCGACTAAATGTGAATGTCTGATGAACATTTTTTCGGCAGTTTCTTCTTCTGAGGAAAAAAATCTGCTTTAAATCATTTATTTTTTCCATACTTCAAGTCACCACTCATAGGCAGTCTGTGTTGGGCTCTGTTATGGACAACGGTATTGTTTGGAGAAGGTTTACTTCACTGCTTTCTCAGAACCTCCTAGGTGATGTTAAAAATTATATTTTAAATCCTCCTTTGGATAGAGATTTAGTTTTTGGCCCCTCTGTTGTAGAGGTGATCAAAAAGTGTGATGAAAGGGACAAGTTAATCCAGAGAATCTCTTAAAGACTTTTCAGCTTTCCTTTTCCAAATTTTCCAAGGGACTTTCTATCTTCTCATCCAATTTTGGTAAAAACAAAATAAAGTCTCAACAGCATGTACATAAACACGTTTAAGAAGAAATGGCAAGGGGATTACAAGAAAAAGTCTGCAAACCCACAAAACCAAGGACAACCCAGGAAATCAGAATTACTACTTAAGAGATATTTTCCTCCCTCACACCCTGGCTTCCCCTTTTGCCTTTCAGAAAGTCTGATTCTCTATTTTTTTCTTTGGCAACAGATAGTTACAGACAGACAAGCTTTGAAAATCACTCATTAAGTCACAAATGGCAATGGGAGGAACTTTCCCCTTTCCAGGGGGGTAACTCCTCATCCTCCAGTCCAGAATCTCCACTTGTCCATCAAATGCTGCCCCATGGAGTGCCAGAACCAGTTCTCCCTTTCCAGGTTAAGAAACAGATTATATCCAAAGAGGTTTTTAGTGCCAAAAAAGAAAATACTTGGAGACCAGTTCTGGATCTTTTTTGCTAAACCTGTTTGTGAAAGCATCCAAATTCAAAATGAGGTAACTTCACAGTCTGATAACTCTTCTTCCTCATTCAAGTTTCCAGGTAACACTAACTTTTAAAAAGATACACAACTCTATTCATTCAAATTTCAAGTACTTAAGGTTGTGTGTGTCTAGATCACATCATCAGTTTTCCAGCTTACCATTTGGATTATCCACTGCACCAAGAGTGTTCACAAAGAATCTACCTCCACTCAAGACTTTGGTCACTGCAAAGGAATACTTCAGGATTTTGGATCTCATGGATTCTATGATTCTCATACCATCACTGGCAAGAATCCATGTGAGAAACAGAGTATAATATCTGAAGTCTCTTTGGTGACAGCACCAACACCCCTTGTCTTTTCAAATCTCAGTGCTGGGGTTTGTCAAAAGAAAAATCACTTGGTAAACAGATAACAGATGCCCCTATATACAGGACTCCCCTTCTCCATCCCAGTTCTAAAGCAGTCAGTCATCACAGACTTTGTTTGGGGAGCAGTTTCAGGGGGGATAAAAGTACAAGGTGTGTGGGACACCAAAGACAGAAGCAAGCACATAAAAATAAAACAGATGCTTGCCCTGATCAAGGCACTCAACTCTCTGAACCATCTTTGGTACCCTGGACCTTTGAGTTGTTACAGACAATACCACAGTCATGTGGTACATCAACAAGTAAAGGAAAACCAGGTTATACCCCTTTGCAGGCTAGCCATGTTAGCTTGGGATACAGCTTCACAGCACAGTCTTACTCTACAGGCATCCTGTCAGAGAAAAACTGTGTGGCAGACAAGATGAACAGGACAAGAGCAAACCCTCACAAATGTAATGAAAACTAGACTGGGGTTCTTCCAAGATTTGATCCATTGGTAAGGAGTTCTTCAAGTAGACCTCTTTGCCTCCTCTCTGAACAATCAGCTGGCAAGATTCTGCTCCACAATGCATGCAAGAAGGCTTCGATGAGGGATGCTTTTTCTTTTCCTTGGACAAGAATGCATTTCCACTAATCGTTGGAGTCATTGTGGTGACTCCCTTCTGGCCCAGGCAACTGTGATTATTCCTTCTTTTCAAAACTGCCACAGGCAATTACCACAACCTTCCCGACAGCCTGGATTTACTCATACAAGAACAGGGGTATTTGATACACCCCAATACAATATATAATATTGGTCGACATTTATATAATTATATAATTACTCAGTTGCCCTTATTTGGAATAAACTACCATAGTCCATAAAAACTTTAACACTAATGAATTTAAAACCGCACTAAAAGAAAATCTATGGAACTCTTGGATCTTCCCCTGCTGAAAAGTACAGTTTTGTACCTACCATAAATGTAGATGTTCGAGGATCCACATTGCTGCAGTCCTAACTATTGGGTAGTCCGCTGTCCAGTCGGCCCGAATACCAAAGTATATGGCTGACGTCGGTCAGGGCGCATTAGACTGACGTCAGTACGTCAGGGTACTAATGCGCATGACCGACGTCATATCCTCAGTCTTTTCTTGCCCCAGATGTCAGAAGACCCTGAAAAGATAAGGCCAAAAACCAAAAACTCCCAACATATCTGCACCAAAATATATATATATATATACAAAATATACAAAATTAGCAGAATATAACCTCACCTACACAACCACCCCTAAACACAGAGCGGAAGGAGGGAGGGTAAATTGGACTGCAGCAATGTGGATCCTCGAACATCTACATTTATGGTAGGTACAAAACTGTACTATGTTCTTCATTCCACATTGCTGCAGTCCTAACTATTGGGTAGAATCCCAAAGCAGAGGTAAGGGAGGCTGGCAAATCATAAGGAAGCAGGAGCTGATAACATGCCTTGCAAAATAGCTGTGGCAAAACCAGCCCTAGACTTAGAGTAGAGAGGAAGGTGGTAATGCTTAGAGAAAGTATGCACTGAACTCCAAGTAGCTGCCTCCAAAATATCCTTAGTTGCCACCCCTTAAAAAACCTGTTGAAGTGGCAGTAGCCCTAGTGGAATGAGGCCTAATCCCAGCTGGAATCTCCTTGCCATGATGGGAATAACAAAATGCAATGCAAAACCCAATCCACCTAGAAATAGTTTGTTTTGACACAGGCTTGCCCTGAGAACTCAAAGCAAAAGAAACAAACAACTGCTGAGACTGCCTAAAATCCTTAGTTCTGCTCAAATAATAACGCAATTGCCTGTGTACATCTAAAGTGTGCAAAATCTTTTCCCCTTTATTTTGGGGATCTGCATAAAACGTAGGCAAATGAATAGTTTGGTTTAAAGCCACACTAGAAACCACTTTAGGCATAAAGGAAGGATTAGTACGTAATGATACCCTATCCTTATGAAAAATCAAAAAAGGCTCAACCGCCATAAGGGCCTGCAACTCAGAAACCCTTCTTGCAGAAGTAATGGCCAACAAAAAAGCAGTCTTCCATGACAAGTATTTCAGTTCAGCAGTAGCTGCAGGCTCAAAAGGTTGTAGAGTAAGTTTCTCCAACACAAAATTGAGATCCCAAGCAGGAGTAGGAGCTCTACGTGGGGGTCTTATATTCTTTGCCCCTCTAAGAAATTGCTTGAACAAAGGATGTGAAAACAATGGTGGGTCACAATCATAGTGAGCTGAAATTGCTGCAGCATGAATCTTAATGGAAGAGAAAGACAAACCTTTGTCCAGTAACTCATTAAGATATTGAAGAGCCACACTCAAATTAGGCTCTGAAATCTCCAAATTCTTTGCTGCAGTCCAAAATAAAAATCTCTTCCATTTTTCTGCGTACACTTTCCTTGTACTAGGTCTTCTGGCTTCCATAATCACATTTAAAACTTGTTGAGGAAGTTGAGACCTGCTGTCTTTCAAAACAGAATATGCCAGGCTGTTAGATGAAGAGAGTGAAGCTTGACATTGAGCAGACGACCGTCCTTCTGAGACAACAGGTGTGGAATCAAGGGTAAAGGCCATGGAGGCTTCTTTACCAGATTCCTCAATAATGGGAACCAGTGCTGCCGAGGCCAATCTGGAGCTATTAAAATCATCCTTGGCTTGTCTTGTCTGACCTTTAGAAGCACCTTTGGAAGAAGAGGCAGAGGTGGAAACGCATACACATGAAGATTTTTCCAACTGAAAGAAAGAGCATCCACTTTCCAAGCTGTGTGATGAAACCTCTTTGTGCAAAACTTTGGCAGCTGGTGGTTTAGTGGAGAAGCGAACAGATCTATGTCTGGAGTTCCCCAGGGCACTGTCAACTTTTGAAATACATGAAGATCCAGTTTCCACTCGTGGGGATCCATGATTTGTCTGCTTAACACATCTGCTAAGGAGTTCTGTGCTCCCGGCAGAAACCTTGCCTGAAGAGTTAGTTGCAAGCTTAGCGCAGTCTCCCATAAAATCATTGCTTGCCTGCACAATGGGTAAGAATGTGTTCCCCTTGTTTGTTGATGTACCACATGACAGTTGTGTTGTCTGTTAGAATCAACACCTGCCCTGGAAGAAGTAACTCCTTGAAAGCCATTAATGCAAACTGGACTGCTAACATCTCCTTCATGTTGATATGTAGATGCTGTAGTCTGGCAGGCCACTTGTCTTGTATCCACTTTCCATTTAGATGAGCTCCCCAAGCAATGTCTGAGGCATCTGTCGTTAGAATCTGACTCGCCTCTGGCCGGGTCACAGAGAGTCCCTTGTTTAGGTGACATTCCTGAGCCCACCACAAAAATTCCTTTTGAATGCAAGGTATTATTTGAATGACAGTGTCCAAATCCTGGCAGTGCTGTGTCCATAGATTTTTGAGATACCATTGTAGCTTCCTCATATGCAGTTTGGCATTGGGAAGCACCAGAATACAAGATGCCATGAACCCTAAGGCTTGAAGGACTGTCCTTGCAGTCAGCCCGGACTGAAGAGATAGTTGATGGAAGTAACTGGAAAGATTCTTTTGTTTGTCCGGGGTTAAATAGGCCATCTGGGCTGCTGTATTCAGTCTCACACCCAGAAAGCACATGTCTTGAGAGGGTACTAGACTGGACTTTATTTCGTTCACAGAATACCCTAGGCATCTTAGCACTGCTATGACATATTCCAAATGCTGTAGAAGGTCTTCCTTTTCTTGAGCCAGAATCAGGCAATCGTCCAAGTAAGGATAGATTTGAATTCCTTTTAGCCTGAAGTAAGCTATCACTGGAGCCAGAACCTTTGTGAATACTCTGGGCAGTAGATAAGCCAAAGGGCAATGCAGAGAACTGATAATGAGAATTTCCAGCTCAAACGCAGATACTTTCTGCAACTTAGTCTTATAGGCACATGAAGGTAAGCTTCCTTGAGATCTAAAGTTACCATCCAGTGATCCTTGCCCAGCAGAGGTAAAAGCTGTTGTAACGCCAACATTTTGAACTTGGGAATGTCCAGATAAGTGTTGAGGATAGATAAATCCAAAATTGGTCTCCACGTGTTCCCCTTCTTTGGTACTAGGAACAGGCGAGAATAAAATCCTAGGCCCCTTTCTGGCACAGGAACCGGCTGAATGGCCCCTATTTGGAGTAACTGAGAAATTTGCTTGTGAGCCTCTTGTCTTTGTAGAGGAGGAATGTCTGGCATGCCTTTGAAAGGAGGCAAGGTATGGAAATAAAACCTGTAACCGTGGTGAATGATATCCAGAACCCATTTGTCTTGGGTAATTAAATCCCAATTTTCTTTGAAAAGAGACAGTCTTCCTCCTAGAGGTGCCGCCAGGCGAGAAGGTACTGGCAGCTGAAAAGGCAGGTCATTGGGTCTGCTTACGAAAGGACTGACCCCTGCCCTCACCAGAAGTCTGAGCAGGTGAACCCCCTGCCCTAGGCCTAAAAGCACCTTGAGCTCTGCCCCTACCACGTCTAGACCTACCCCTAGACTGGGAATCATAAGCAGGATAAGTCCATCCCTTAGCAGGCCAATTTCTACTAAACTTGGAGGCTGCACCTGCAAAAAATCCTTAACAGTCTGCATAGACTTAGCCTTGTCCTCCATCTTCTTTAAAACTGCTTCCACAGGCGAACCAAACAACACATCAGACTGTAAAGGAGCATCCAAAATCCTTGTCTTAACATGCTCAGCTAAGTTCTGATCTCTCAACCAGGCGTGCCTACGAAGAACAGAACCAGTGGCAGCCACCCTGGAGGAGGCCTGCACAGCATCAAAACCACATTGCAGGGAATGTTTACCCACTTGTTCAGACACATGAACTAAATCCTGCAACTCTTTACACTCAATACCTTCCGCCAGAGCATCCACCTTAGATTTCAACTGCGAAAGAAGAAAATTCTGATATTTTAACATGTGAAACTGACAATTCAACGCCCTCATGGCTAAAGTGGAAGAAGTATACACTTTCTTTCCCCATCTATCCAAAGCCCTTGCCTCTTTATCAGGAGGGACAGGATTTTTAACAACTGAGGCCTTCACACCTTTAGGCCCCTGAGAGACAGTTTCGGGTCTGCCCTAGGACTCTTAAAAGATACTTATGAGCTTCAGGCACCCTATAATACCTATCCGGTTTAACTGGGGCAGGAGGCAAAGAATCAGGATTCAGGGAAGCCTCTGCAAAACATCTTCCACCACATTCAAAACAGGAGGTATAGCTAAAGGCCTGTGCTGGGGTAAAACAAGAATTCCCTAAGCCTTTTCCTGGAATCAGAGAAATCTTGACCTTCCCATTTAAAATGCTCCCTCATGGAATGCAGAGTCTCTGAAAATGAAAAATCCTCAGGAGGGGAAGCCGAAGGAGTAGAATCATCCACATCAGAATCAGAATAAGGAGGTACTCCTGCAAGTCTTCAGAAGACTCAGAAGCCTCGAGCATTGCTCAAAACTCTCAAACTCAGATTCCACCCTAGGCCTCTTATCAGGAGGGGGCATAGAACCCCTTATCATAGTAATCAAATCCTCTGCCATTTTAAGCATATGTTCCTTAGGCAAAAACCCTGAAGTACTAGGAGAAACCCCCACTGAAGCAAAACTCGGCCTGCCCCTCAAAGAAGCCTTGGAAACAGAAGGGAGGCTCTGACCACCTTAGGAAGAGAGGGAAGAACAGCCACCTGAGAAGCCCCCTCAGCCTGGCCTACTTCCTGAGAGGATACATCCTGTAACAGTAAAGTCTCTCCCTGAGACTCCAAAGAAACACCTGGCAAAACCTCCGGCTCTACTGAGCCCTCTAAAGAACCGACGTCTGGGACTGTCGGTTCCTCCACTCTAGGCTTTGCTGTTTTGTCCTTGCGTTTTTAGCGAAGCCGCCGGAGCATCCGACGGCATCTTATAATTACAACGCTTCCCAAACACTAACCTGGCACAGTCTAACCTTCTCTTAATAGTGCGTTTGTTAAATCTAGCACAAGAGCGCATCCAACAACGCCGTGCTCAGGCCCTAAACAAGGTATACACAAAGTATGGTAATCCCTATGAGGTATCTGTTTCCCACAAGAAATACAGTTATTCACTTTTTCTGACATCCGGTTAAATACTGAGGCAAGAACAAACCAAAATATTCCCAACGGGTACTTAGCCAACTTTGATTCGGTCTGAAACTCTGGCTTCAGAAACTTTCAGAACGCCAACCTGCACTCGCAAAATTGCGTCTGCATCGGACCATGCGGCAAAAAAGACTGAGGATATGACGTCGGTCATGCGCATTAGTACCCTGACGTACTGACGTCAGTCTAATGCGCCCTGACCGACGTCAGCCATATACTTTGGTATTCGGGCCGACTGGACAGCGGACTACCCAATAGTTAGGACTGCAGCAATGTGGAATGAAGAACATCCTTACTTAACTCTCTTCTCTCTCTATTTTTTCTTCGTTCCCTTACCCTTATACTTTTTATCTAAGTATTTATCTGTTTTTCTTCTAACTTTCACATTAACTTCCATTGTCTGTACAACTGTATCCTATTGCAGACTTACCTATATAGTACCTTAATTTTATATATTACTGTTTGTCGGTAATACTACTTCACATTTATAACTGTATTTAAAACTGTGTATAATCATTGTACAATTTTGACTATTACTATTTTGCATCACTTCTTTTTTGTGGGGCTTTTCTTCCCTGGCCTCCACTGAAAAAGGGCTCATGCTCAGTAGGACATTCCCAGTTAACAAATGTCAAATAAATAGCAATCAACTTCAGTTGACTGACTGGATGATAGGGTACTAATTCTTTTAGGCACTTCTTTACTGAGGACATGGAGCAGGCACTAATGGAGGCAAGAAAAAGTACAGTTTTGTACCTACCATAAATGTAGATGTTCGAGTGTTCACCCTGCTGCAGTCATCACACTTGGGTTATCCTGCCGTCAGGCGGTCCCGCAGTTGGCCCAGATTCCAAAGTCTTGGTCCGGCGTCAGTTGCTGTCGCTTCTTCCCTGATGTCAGTGCGCCAGGGGTAAATAAGAGGCATCCAACGCCATTTTCTTCAGTTTTTCTTGCCCCAGATGTCAGGTGCCTCCAATAGTAGAGTGGTACAGATAAGTTCAGCTAGTTCAGAGGGGATGGAGGGAGGGTAACCTGGACTGCTGCAGGGTGAACACTCGAACATCTACATTTATGGTAGGTACAAAACTGTACTATGTTCATCGTGTTACCCTGCTGCAGTCATCACACTTGGGTTGAATCCCAAAGCTAAGGATGGGAGGTGGAGTCAGACAGGGTTAGAAAAAGCTAGTAAGCCCTGCAAAACTGCAGTGGCAAAACCAGCTCTAGTCTTAAGAGTATAGAGGTAAGTGATAGTGTTTGAAGGTGTGCACTGAACTCCAAGTTGCAGCTTCCAGAATATCCTTGGTTGGCACTCCCCTGAGAAAGGCTGCTGATGTAGCTGTAGCCCTGGTGGAGTGGGACCTAATGTTAGCAGGTACTCGTTTCCCATGATGTATGTAGCAAAAACGTATGCAATGCCCTATCCATTTTGAAATGGTCTGTTTTGAGATAGCTTTTCCTTGTGATCCTGTAGCATAGGCTACAAAAAGCTGCTCAGTTTTTCTGAAAGCCTTAGTTTTATCCAAGTAGTAACGTAATTGCCTGTGAATGTCCAAAGAGTGCAGGAGTCTTTCTCCTTTGTTCTGGGGATTTGGGAAGAAGGTGGGCAAGTGAATGGTTTGGTTTAGGGCCACACTGGATACCACCTTTGGCATAAAGGAAGGATTAGTTCGTAGAGAGACTCTGTCTTGATGAAAAATAATGAAAGGTTCCACTGCCATTAGTGCCTGTAGCTCTGAGACTCTTCTAGCTGAGGTTATTGCTAGTAGTAGGGCAGTTTTCCATGAAAGAAATTTTAAGTCAGCTGAAAAAGCTGGTTCAAAGGGCGGCAGTGTAAGCTTTTCCAGAACAAAGTTGAGATCCCAAGTAGGTGTTGGAGCTCTCCTTGGCGGTCTTAAATTCTTAGCCCCTCTGAGGAACTGTCTTAGGAGTGGATGTGAGAATAAAGGAGGATCCGTGCTGTAATGTGCTGAAATTGCTGAGGCGTGGATCTAAATAGATGAAAAGGAAAGTCCTTTGTGTAACATCTCAGTTAAATATTGTAGAATCTGAGGGATGTTTGGATCAAGGGGGTTTAGGCCTTTAGCCTGGTTCCAGGCGCAAAATCTTTTCCATTTGTCTGAATAGGTTTTCCTGGTGCTGGGCCTCCTGGCCTCCAGAATGAAATCCATAACAGCTTTGGATAAAGGTGTTGGCTGGTTGTTTAGGTAATTTGCCATGCAACCAGGTTTAAAGTCTTGAGCTGGCTAAAGTTACCTACTCAGATGGAATGTTATGGTGAGTACATAACTTCTTTATCTGAAGTAGTTAACTTCATTTGATCAGCAACCTGTGGGACAGAGTCCCCAGCTACCAACAACTTGGGAGGCCCTTATGGAAGGATATTCCGGAGCACTGCGGAGCCAAAAGTTGCGCGTCCTCTGGATATTAAATCCAATTTATAGTGTGTAATAAAGGTATGAGAGGAAGCCCAAGTAGCTGCTGAGCAAATGTCATCCAAAGAAACCCTTGACCAGAAAGCAGCAGAAGTAGCCATAGATCGGGTAGAATGGGCTCGCACTCTCAGGGGCTCAGGACGACCAGAACTTTTGTATGCGAGGAGGATGCATTGGGAAATCCATCTAGCTAAGGTTACTTTAGTGACTGTTTTCCCCAGACAGGATTTAGCAAAGGAAACAAAAAGTTGATCAGATTTTCGAAGATCTGCTGTTCTTTTTAAGTAAAAATGTAACTGACTGTGAACATCCAGACAATGAAGTCTATATTCTCCTCTGTTTTGGAAATTAGGAAAGACAGGTAGATAGATGGACTGGTTGATATTGACTTCTGAAGCCACTTTGGGCAGAAAAGAGGGATTAATCCTGAGGGAGACCCTGTCTTTATGAAAGATGATGTATGGAGGCTTACTGCAAAGAGCGTGAAGCTCCGATATCCTCCTAGCAGAAATAATGGCAATCAGGAAGACCGTCTTCCAAGATACATATTTTAAGTTGACTGAAGCCGCAGGTTCAAAAGGAAGCCCAGTCAGAGCTTGAAGAACTAGGGTAAGATCCCATGGAGGCACTGCATCTTTAATAGGGGGTCTTAACATAAAGGTTCCTTTCATGAATGTTTTGCAAATCTTGGAGGACGTTAGGGGGCCTAAACGGTTTCCAACGTGGTAGTGGGAAATAGCTGCCAGCTGAACTTTAATAGTAGAAGCACTAGCTCCTTGATGAAAAGTATGGGAAAGAAAGTCTAGAACTGCTGGGATAGGAGCCGTGAAGGGGTCCAAGTTCCTGTGCTCCGCTCAGACAGAGAAACATTTCCATTTACTCTTGTAGATTTTCCTGGTAGATTTGTTTATGGGCCACCAGGATGGCCTTAACTGAGGAAGATATACTGGGAGTCCTAGCCATTAAGGGAACTGGATCAACCAAGCTGAGAGTTTGAGGTAGTCCAGGTCGGGGGTCTTCAATCCTAATAGATGAGAGATCAGATCCGGATTGGGATCTAAAATCCAGGGAGGATGTACTAGATGAGACCACAGGTAAGGGAACCAGGTTTGACGAGGCCAGAATGGGGCTATGAGGATAACGCTGCTCCCCAACCGACGAGCTTTCTGCAAGAATTTTGTCATCGATGGAAGAGGAGGATAAGCATACAGAAGACCAGATGACCAAGCATGAACCAGAGCGTCTCTGGGGGCTTCCCCTGGTGGGGGAATTGGAGCGAAGAAATCGCTGCACTTTGTGTTCAAAGGCGAGGCGAAGAGATCGCAGCAAGGTTGACCCCATTCGAGGAAGATTTGTTTCGCTACTGCTGGGTTCAGAGACCACTCATAAGGTGAGAGGATCGTTCGACTCAACCTGTCCACTAAGATGTTTGACCGACCCGGAATGTGCATTGCTATGAGAAAGCGGTTGGTGGATATCGCCCATTCCCATACTCTCATTGCCTCTCTGCAAAGTGGATAAGATCTGGTTCCCCTGTTTGTTTAAGTACCAGACTACAGACATGTTTGTCTGTTTGAATTGCAATAGTTCCAGGAGGAAGAAGGGGATGGAGAGCCTGCAATGCTAGAAGCACCACCCTCATCTCCAGGACATTGATATGCAGTGAGGTCTCTTGTGAGAGTCCACGTGCCTTGGACGGATCTACCCATGCAATGCCCCCCACCCCCACCCGGGGAGAGATGCGTCCATGGTCACAGTGACTTGGGGAGGGGGTATAATGAAGGGGCGGCCTTCCTGGAGATCTCTGGTGCGGAGCCACAAAAGAAGCGACTCCCTGCAAATCCTGCTGAGGGGCATAGGTGTAGACAGGGAGTGAAATAGAATGGACCATTGAACTTGCAATGTCCATTGAAGGATTCTCATCTTCAGATGAGCGAAAGGTGACAGACTGATGGCCACTGCCATGTATCCCAGGGCCCTCAGGACTAGGCTTAGACTGCAAAGTTTTTCCGCTGTCAGAAAGACTCTGGATTCTGTAGCGTCTATCCTGGCCCCTATGAATTCCAAAATTTGAGTAGGTTGAAGGGAGGATTTCTTGTGGTTGATCGTGATCCTTAGATGGCGGGCTAGATGTAAGAAATGGTCCCTGCCTGAGCAGAGTTGATGCCTGGTGGGGGCGGTTAGGAGCCAGTTGTCCAGGTACGGAAAGACCTGTATTCCCTGAAGCCTCAGGTGAACCCCTACAACTGCCATGACCTTGGTGAATACCCTGGGGACTGTGGTGAGACCGAAGGGTAGGACCCTGAAATGATAATGGCTGGCTCCCAGCTGAAAGCGGAGGAACCTCCTGGATCGTCTGGCCATAAGAATGTGGTAGTATGCATCCTTGAGGTCTATCAAGCACATCCAGTCGTTCTCCTGCAAAAGTGGGAGAATGGATTGAATAGTGACCATCTGGAATTTTTCTTTGGTGACTGACAGGTTCAGTGTGGACAGGTCGAGAATGGGTCGTAAGTCCCCCGTCTTATTTGGCACCAAAAAGAACCTGGAGTAAAAGCCTAATCCAGATTGCTTGAGGGGGACGCGCTGGATTGCGCTTTTTCTTAGCAGCCCTCGAATTTCGGATGCTGCTGCCTCCCTCTGATTGGTTGGAACATCGGGGAGTCCTCTTGACTGGGGAGGATAAGTTAGGAAAGGGATTGAATAGCCTCTGGATATGATTCTGAGCACCCAGCGATCTGTCGTAATGGACTCCCAATTTGCTAGGTGTTCCGAGAATCACCCCCCCCGACTGCCTCCAGAGAGGAGCAGTCGGGCAACCCATCAGGGCTGCTGCACGGGTCGATCTGAAAAAGGTTCTCTTGACCCAAAATTCTCCGGCCCCCCCTCTGCCTCTGGGCCGGCGTCCACCCTGTCCTCCTCTGCCTCTGAAGGATGAGGGATCCGGAGCAAAACGGGATTTTTGAGCTTTCCGGAACCACATCCTATTTTGCCCTCTTTAGTTTCTGGAGTAGGACCTCTGAGGAGCCGAGATGCGGATCCCAATGGCAGACAACGTCTTCCCATCTTTCTCGTTTCTGGAGAAGCATATTGCGGACGGTTTTGCCGAAGAGCGTAGAAGGTCGCTGAAGAGAACAGCCGCTTTCCAAGGCGGTCCATCATCCGAGACTCCTTGTCTGGAGGATGCACCGAGGAACTCTCCTGTGCTAATTCCTTTTTAGTGGCACCCGCTACCACCATGGCATCCACTGGGGCACCCTTGCTCCAAATTGTCCTGTCTGTGGGAGGCCTGAGGATCCTCTCCAGTCTCTTGGGTATTGGCTCGACAGTGTCTGTCTCCTTCCATGCCCTGGTAGTTATGAGGTCCACCAGGGGGTCAGCGGGAGGGGACACTCAAGAGGTAGATGGGCCTGTGTTAAACACCTCCAGAAACACAGACTCATCCGAGGAAGGTGTTTGGGCAGACCACCCCCCTCTAATGCGCAACATTTCCATAATGTCTCCAAAGGAGACGTCTGCGGGGGGTGACCTTGGGGAACCTTCCCCTAAGTCCGTGTCCTCCGTGAGCGACTCAGGTGAGTCCAAGTGCCTCCTCTTGCACTTTCATTTGTGAGGGACCCCCTCGGGGGGGGGCTGTCCGAAGAGGCCTCACCAACAATGTCCTGTTCCTCTACTGGAACAATCTGGGACATAGGCGCAGGCTGTCCCTGGGGCCGGATGATGGAATACAGGTCCATCTGAGTGGGAAAGCGCAGTGGATCCGTAGCAAGAGCCTGGGGCCTCGAATCCCTTGAAAGGACCCTCTCCACGACGTCGAATGCCGAGGGAGAACTGCTTTCCCTCGGATCCGAAAGCAGTCCCTTCGGATCCGATGTGCGGACCGGCGCCGAAGGTGACCCGATAGGATCTGAAAGGGTAGTGTGCTCCGACCTTAACGGAGCCGAAGGCCCACTAACCCCTCCGGATCCGACGCTCAACTTACGGCCCTGACAGCTCAGATCCAAAAACGGATCCGACAGACCCGAGGGTACAGTCGGTGCCGAAGTAGGAAACGCTGTCGGCGTTGACCCCACCCTGGCTCCGAAGCTAGTCGGATCCGACAACTCTGAACCCCGACAGCGGTTCAGAGAAGGAGCAATGGGGGTGGAAAAAAGGTGTCGAGCTCCCCCCCTGGGGGGGGGGGGGGCAAGAGCACTCCCATCTGCAGCTGGGCCTGGAGAAATCGACACATCATCCGGTCCATGTCTGCATCCGATAAACTCCTCAAAGATCTGGATGAGGCCACAGAGGCCGGCCGGAAAGGCCATCTAGACAACCTCGAAGGTGACCGGGTCTCCTACTCCGGCTCCGGAGAGAAACGTGGAGAACGAAGCCGGGAGAGGGTAGGCCTGTAAACCTTAAGGGGAGAGGGAAGCTGTTTGGACGGCAGTGCTGAAGGGATCGACTTGGACTGCCTCTTGTGGCTGCGGTGCCGGCCGGGTAGGCCGTCTAGACGACCTCGAAGGTGACCGGGTCTCCTCCTCCGGCTCCGGAGAGAAACGTGGAGAATGGAGCCGGGAGGGGGAAGGCCCGGAGACCTTAAGGGGAGAGGGAAGCTGTTTGGACGGCAGTGCCGAAGGAGTCGACTTGGACCGCCTCTTGTGGCTGCGGTGCCTTTCTTTCTCTCTCCCCCTATCCTTTTTGTCCTTTTTGCCATCCCTTTCCTCCTGGGCAAACGAGGGAGGTTGAGTCCTGGCCAGGGGATCAGAAGCTGCAGGTGGGGCATCCGCAGCCGCGGCTGGTGCCACAGAGGAGGAGGAGGAGGACGAAGCGGAAATTGGGGGCAAAAGGCCTGCAAGAATAGGTTTCGTCCTCCTATCCTTCAAAGCCCTGGGGTTGAAGGCTGCACAAATAGTGCAGCCCGAAGAGAGGTGATCAACCCCCAGGCAAAGGACACACAGAGTGTGGCCATCCGCTGGGGACAGCTTATGGCCACACTCGGTACATTTAGAGAAGATAGCTTTAGGGCCTTCAGACATTATAGAAAAGAAAACAGGCCCACACGCACACACCTTTGCACACGCAGAGGGGGGAGGGGAATAAATTTAACAACCAAAAAAGTTTAAAACTACCCAGAAGAGTTAAGAAAGTTAAGAGGGAGTTCACACACACAAAGACAGAGAAAGGTTTGACAGAAAATTAAATTTTTCAATCCTAAACTCACAGTACCATGCTCGGAGCTCGTTCTGAGAAGCTTACAGAAGCCGCGGCAAATGAGATCTGAGAGTTAGAGGGAGATGGCAGGGCATTATGTGTAAGGGTAGGAGCTTGGAGCTCGGATCTTTTAGCTAGGAAATCTGCCGGCTCGGATCCGAATCGGATCAGATACCCACAGGTTGCTGATCAAATGAAGTTAACTACTTCAGATCATAACAATTATCCAGACAGCAACCCTCACTTAAATCCAGTCTTTAGCCTAATTCAAAACTCAGCCCTGACCCTAATGTAGCCTGCTATTCCAAAGTCAGTGAGCTCAAACAGCTATCTCTAAGTCATAAACTCAACTTTAAGCCTAACACTATCTATAACAAACTTCAATGTATTAATGCTACCCTGAAGTTAACCTTAACCATGAAGTTAACAACTGCACCACCTAAAAACAGAACCCTAGTTCAAACTGGTATTTATTTTAAACCAAAGAACACTAACAATAGCCTAGCTGTAAATGTACAGCTAAAAGCAAAATACAAGTATGACAATTTTTCAAACCATTATACTAGACACTGATTGTCCACAACTATTACAGCATACAGCCCAATCTTGTTTCTAAATGTATCCCACATTCTGTCCCCACAGAACTATGTAAAGGCTGCTTCTCTGTGAACACAATGTGATGTACACAAAAACAAAAAAAAAAAAAACTGACATGATTTATCCAAAGTATTACAAAACAATGGAAAGAGCCTACTGAGAAAGACATGAAATCAAGCACAGCACTATCCAGTCATTTTAAATGGACTTGTATGACCTAATGAAATGCTTAATACAAATCAAGGTTCCTACTATGTGTTTTAAAAGTTAATTGAAAAAGCAAGCATTACATCTTCACTCATCAGTACTGTAATCAAGAAAAGGTGGCTTTATTTGCAGACATTATTATTTTGTACCTGATAAAACCAGAAAAGGACATTCTCATTGTTGTGGAAAATTCTGAGACAGTTTCAAGCCTTCTGGGGATAAAAAATGAATGAAGACAAAACAAAGGTTATAGCTGTACCCACACATGAATTGGTTCAACAATACCCATATTTACGGAGAGTTAAAAAGGATTTGGTTATGACAGCTTAAGATATGCGGAAAGAGACTAAACAAACAATAATACAACAACTGAAGAACTGGAAGCTCTTGTTTATGGATATGGAAAACAAAAAATGAAAATGCTTTAAGTCCCTTTTGTTTTATATACAGGTCAGACATTTTTATCAACCAGAGGAGTTGTGGACATTAATAAAGAGTCAAAGGATTTTATCTGAGAGGGGGAAAGGGCAACAGTCAGGTGGGATAAATTAATCCTTCCAACACAAGGATGTGGTTAAGGATTACCTGGTTTGATTGGCAATTTTAGAGCTACACAGTTAAGGCTCCTATATATACCACAAGCAGAAAGATATAATTCATAGCAGAAAGGGATGATGAAACAGGGAAAGCTCATAAAATAAGGACAGAATGGGATTTTTGATGCAGATCCTTAAGGAGAACAACAGCCATGCAGAATATTATATTACATTCATAAAGTAGTAAAAAGTATTCTAAGAACTAAGCCAACGTGAGAATTTGCCAATAAGAAGGACTGCAAATTAGGGATACATACAATAAGCAAGAGGGGGCTGGAATTTAGTGGAGAAAACTAGCAAAGGAGTTAAGGTACTGGCAGCAAATACAAATAACTAGAGAGGAAAAGCTAACAGAATGGGAAGAGTCCACGAAAACATTTGGACTGCATGAAACAGACTTCCTTCCCTATCAGGGATTGATAGAGTCTACGCAAAGAGAAAGAGACAGGGGAATCCAAAGTGAAAGACCGGCACTAATAGAGTTTTTATTTGAATCTAGAACAGCAGCTGCTGTTAAAAATGGATAATTAGTAGGGCATATAAACTATTGCATGATAGCTACAGGAATCCATCAGAGTAGGTTAAAAATGATTGGAAAGAGAGATTGGACAGGAAATTCACAAGTTAACAATGAGAGGACATACATATGGCTCCCAAATGTGCAACAAGTCTACAAGAGTTAGGATTTTTGATTGGAGCATTTGCATAGGTATTTTATACCCCAAGCAGACTCCAAAGAATTTTTCCTCGGGTAGATGGCAAATGTTAGAGGAATGATGGGGACTAAACAGGTAACCAGGAACCTGTGTTTTTGGGGGGGGGGGGTGTAATGAGCTGGGAACTTCAACAATTTCCTACAGAATACTCTGTTGGAAATACTGGGTGAAGAAATGGCTCTAACTAAGGAAATGATTTTTTGAGCTGGGATACAAGACCTGAATTTCCTAGACATTGTAAGGCCTTGCTAAGTTAAGTAGTCAGGGCTTTATCCCCTATGCCATTATTTCTTCCTCATCCAATACCTTATACTTAGGTTTAATTTGTGTGTTGTAGTCCTCACTCTGATAGATGAAGTGGACAATACCCTTCTCAAGAAGATTTACAAGATGGCTGCATATTGAGTAACAACTTAATTTCAGGATTTCAGCCCTCCTAGTGAAAAAACAAACTCAGAAGAGACCGCCATAAACTATTTTTTTTTGGGGGGGGGGGGGTGTTCAGTATTTGGCAAGTAAATACACTGCCTGGATGCCAGCAAAAAAGAAATTCAGAGAACCTGAAAGAAAATCAACCACAAAAGGTGAGGAAAAAAATACCGACTGGGAAGAATTCTGCAGCTGTTCAGCAAAAAGCAGTTCATGGTCCAGCTTTGGTGCACGATATGACTTCAAGTAACCTAGAGAAAAAAATAACATGTTTTCAGAGTAGATGAAAATAAAAGAAACACTGATGGAGTATATAAACTCAAATAACAAAAGCCTGGATAAAACAGAAGAAGCTTTAAGCAGATATTCAGATGAGGTGATAAAACAGTGAAAATCAGAGGTCAAAATGAAGAAAAGGCTGGCTAAATATGAGACTTCTCAAAAAGAGATGTTTCAAAAAATAACAGAATTAGAGGACACAGCACGCAGGGAAAACCTGAGATTTTCTGCTGTACCAGAGAGCTGGAATGAAAATACTATTAATTTTATGAAAGCACAAATAAGCAACTGGTCTGGTATTCCACAGCAGGAATCGTTAATTGAAAGGACATATCATGTGTATGCTCCAAACCTAGCCACAAGAAAGCAACCTAGACTTTTAATAGTTAAAATGCAATCCTACTAGCAGGAGGAGTTGGATTCTGACAAAACTGTGGCAAGACAAAGTACTAAAAGTGGAGACAGAGTGTTTGTGGAAAATGATTACTCTCTGTACACCAGGCAGAAGGAGTAAATTTATTCCATTAAATCAGGGAATGTCGAGAAGGTATGAGATTCAAACTGCTGTAACTTGCTATTTTCAGAATATTCTTTTCTGGAGGGACAAAATCATTTCTTGATATGGAACATGCTAAGGAGGAAGTACAAGAGTTTATCCAACAAAAAGTGAGCTGTGAAAAGTACAGTTTTGTACCTACCATAAATGTAGATGTCCAATAGGTATGCATCTGCAGTCATCACATATGGGTTGTCCTGCCTCAGGCAGCCCTTCGGTCGGACAAATTCCAAAGTCTGGGTCCGGCGTCGGCTGAAGTCACCCTTTCCCCGACATCAGAGCGCCTGGTGTATAAAAGCGTCAGCTGACGCCATCTTCCTCAGTTTTTCTTGCCCCAGATGCCAGCTGCCCTCTAAGGAAGGCTAAATTTGGAGAAATGCAATAAATTCCAAAAATGCACAGAAATCTATATGTGTGTGTATATATATATATATATATATATATATATATATATAAATATATATATATATATATATGAAACAAATACACCATAATAGATAACCCCATCTAGCTATGAGGGGGATAAGTACCCAATAAATACCACAGAGGGGAAGGAGGGAGGGTAACCCTGACTGCAGATGCATACCTATCGGACATCTACATTTATGGTAGGTACAAAACTGTACTATGTCCTTCAAGGATGCATCTGCAGTCATCACATATGGGTAGAATACCATAGCCAATCTGGGGGTGGAGGATCTATGTAAAGGATGGTGTACCTAAAATGCCCTGCAGGACTGCTGTAGCAAAGCCTGCTCTGGATCTGGAATATAAAGGTAGATTGTAATGCTTGGAAAATGTATGCACGGAGCTCCATGTAGCAGCTTGTAAAATGTCCTTGGTAGCCACCCCTCTTAAGAAGGCTGTGAAGGTGGCTGTGGCTCTGGTGGAATGAGGTCTAATGTTAGCTGGCACAGTTTTTCCATGAAAGTAGTAACAAAAATGAATGCAATTCCCTATACATTTTGAAACTGTCTGTTTGGAAATTGCTTTTCCTTGTGCACCAGCAGCATATGCTACAAACAGCTGGTCAATTTTTCTGTAAGTTTTAGTTCTGTCCAAGTAGTAGCGCAACTGCCTGTGTATGTCCAGGGTGTGCAGAAGTTTTTCCCCTTTGTTTTGTGGATTTGGAAAGAAGGTAGGTAGGTGAATAGCTTGGTTTAATGAGACCCTGGATACCACCTTTGGCATAAATGAAGGATTGGTTCTCAATGAGAATCTGTCCTGATGAAAAATAAGAAATGGCTGTACTGCCATGAGGGCCTGTAACTCAGATACTCTTCTTGCTGAGGTTATGGCCAGAAGGAAGGCAGTCTTCCAAGACAGGAACTGTAGTTCTGCAGATGCTGCTGGTTCAAAGGGAGGCAGTGTTAGTTTTTCCAACACGAAGTTAAGGTCCCAAGTAGGCACTGGTGGTTTCCTTGGAGGATTGATGTTTTTAATTCCTCTTAGAAACTGTCTTAGGAGAGGATGAGAAAAGACAGGTGGATCAGTATTGTACTCTGCTGAAATTGCTGAAGCATGAATTTTAATGGAAGAGTAAGACAGGCCATTGTGGAGCATTTCTGCCAAGTATTCCAGAATATGTGCCATGTTCATCACTGTCGCATCTAGGCCCTTTGCGGTGCTCCAAGTGTGAAATCTTTTCCATTTTGCTGAATATGCCTTTCTTGTGGAAGGCTGGCGAGCTTCCATGACGATATCCTTCACTCTCTTGGATAGCTTATCCTGTGGAGGAATCAAGGTATTTTCCAGGCTGTTAGTTGCAAGGCTTTCAGGTTGGAATGCAGAGTTTTGTAATTGTGCTTTGTCAGGAGAAGTGGTCATTGTGGAAGAGGCCATGGTTTCGTGCATGACATGCTCTTTAACAGTGGGTACCAGTGCTGTCTTGGCCAGTCCGGAGCTATCAGAATCACTTTTGGCTGCTCTGTCCTGATCTTCAGTAAGACCTTGGCCATTAATGGAAGAGGTGGAAAAGCATACACTGTTAGAGTTCTCCAGCTGAAAGAGAGGGCGTCCACTTTCCATGCTTGTGGGTGGTATGTCCTTGAGCAGAATTTCTTCAGCTGATGATTGTGGGGGGAGGCAAAGAGATCTATGTCCGGCCTCCCCCATGATTGTGTTATCTGAAGGAAGATGTCTGGGTGCAGCATCCATTCGTGTGCATCCATGATGTTTCTGCTTAAGCTGTCCGCCAGTATATTGTCCTTTCCTGGCACAAACTGGGATTGTAGCTCTATATTGAGTTTCAAGGAAAGTTCCCATAGATTCATTGCCAGTCTGCAAAGAGGGTAGGAATGGGTGCCTCCTTGCTTGTTTATGTACCACATAACTGTGGTGTTGTCTGTCCTTATTAGCAGGTGGCCTTGATGCAGAAAGAGTTTGAAGGCCTCAATTGCATGCATCACTGCCAGCATTTCCTTTTGGTTTATGTGCATGCGTAGCTCTTTTTGTGACCATAGTCCTTGAATGCATCTGCCCTCCATGTGCGCTCCCCATCCGTGGTCTGAAGCGTCCGTTGTAATGTTTGGCTGGCTATTGATTTGCTGAAGGGCAGACCCCTGTTTGAATGGCTTGCTTGAGCCCAGCACAGAAATTCCTTTTGAAGGCATGGAATGAGTGGTATCAAAGTTTCCAAGCTGTGACTGTGCTGAGTCCATAAACTCCTTAGGTACCATTGTAGTTTCCTCATATGCAGCCTTGCTTGTGGAATCAGAAGAATGCAAGAAGCCATGTAACCCAGGGCCTGCAGGATTTTCCTTGCAGTCAGCTGAGTTTGTCTTGACAGATTTTTGAAGTAATCCGGTAGTTGACTTTGTTTTTCTTCTGTTAGGAAAGCCATTTGGGTGGTTGTGTCTAGATTCGCACCCAGAACAGTTATTCTTTGGGATGGAACAAGTCTTGACTTGTGAATGTTGACTGTATATCCCAAGGCCTGAAGTAGGTGGATGGCGTAATTCAAGTGTTTTACCAAAGTTTGTTGACTGTCCGCTTGTATAAGGCAGTCATCCAGATATGGGTATATTTGAATCCCCTGAAGTCTGCAGTGTGCAATTACTGATGCCAGGCATTTCGTGAATACTCTGGGCGCAGTAGATAAGCCAAAGTGCAATGCTGAGAATTGATAATGCTCTGAACCTGCAAGAAAGCTGAGGTGTCTTCTGCAACTTTGTCTGATAGGGACATGCAGGTATGCCTCCTTGAGGTCTAGAGTTACCAGCCAAGACCCCTTGCCCAGCATGGGAAGGAGCTGCTGTAGAGTCAGCATTTTGAATTTTGGCACAATGAGATAAGTATTTAGTGCGGACAAGTCGAGAATAGGCCTCCATTCCTTTTTTTTTCTTGGAACAAGGAATAGTCTGGAATAAAATCCTTGGCCTTGTTCTGAGAGAGGAACCTTTTCTATAGCTTTCATTTGCATTAAATTGGAGATTTGTTTCAAAGCCTCTGCCCTTTGATTCGGTGGCAGGTCTGGCATGCCTTTTCTTTTTGGTAATATGTGAAAATGGAACCTGTATCCTTTGTCTATTTGTAGGGTCCATTTGTCCCTTGTAATACTGTGCCAATTTTCTGAGTATAAAGAAAGCTTTCCGCCCAAAGGTACTTCCAATTGAGCCCTGGTTGGTGGTGTCATGGTAAAGTCATTGAGTCTGTCCTTGTACAGCAGTTGTAGGTCCTGCACTACCTCTCTGGTTGGGAGGCTGCCATTGACGTCCTCTGTAGGAGCCTCTAGCTTGCCCTCTACCTCTGGCACGCCTGTTCTTGCCTCTCTGAAATCTCTCTGGGTCTGGAAAGGACCAATTCTTGGAAGGCCAATTTCTGCAGAATCTTGGTGGTTGGACTTGGAGAAAATCTTTGACTGTTTGTACAGATTTTGCCTTTTCTTCAAATTTCTTTAAGACCTCCTGAGCAGTGGAGCCAAATAACTTTTGCTTTTCCAGTGGAGCATCCAGAAGCTTTGCTTTAACATGGTCTGGCAGAGATTGTTCCTTCAGCCAAGCATGCCTACGTATGACTGCACCTGTCATAGCTGACCTATATGAAGCTTTCAATGCATCATAACCACACTGCAAGAAATGGTTGCTAACCTGTTGGGAGTTATGTACCAGATCCTGAAGTGATTTGCGATCTAGGGGTTCAGGTGAAGACAGTTTTTTATGCAATTCATCTAACAAATACTCTTGGTACTGTATCATATGAAACTGACAATTTAAAGCCCTCATAGAAAGAGTAGCAGAAGTATACACTTTTTTACCCCATCTCTCTAAAGCCCTGGACTCCCTTTCAGAGGGGAGTGAATTGTTAGAAGTGACAGCTGTAACCCCTTTAGGGCCCTGGGAAATAGTTTCTGGATCAGCAGAGTGGCCTTGTAAAGGAAAAGATGCGAGTCCGGGACCCTGTAGTACCTGTCGGGTTTGACAGGAGCCGGAGGAAGTGTGTCAGGGGTTGTGCTAGACTCAGAGTACACATCATCAATGACATTCAAAACAGGAGGAACAGCCAAAGGTCTATGCTGAGGCAAATGCAAGAAGGTCCTTAATCTCTTCCTGGAATCAGAGAATTCCTGGCTCTGCCATTGGAAATGCTCTCTCACAGTGTGAAGTGTCTCCCCGAAGGACAGCTCTTCAGGAGGGGAGGCTGAGGGGATAGATTTCTCTGCATCAGAATCCTCGTAGGCCGAAAAAACCTCCTCCTGGTAGTCCGAGAGAGTAGAGCCATCAGAGGCCTCATCTGAGGAGTGGGGATCAGAGGGCTCAACCCTGGGCCTTTTATCTTGAGGAGGTTGAGAGCCCCTGTCCGGATGAGGCTGTGAGCCCCTAATTAGGGAAATAAGGTCCTCTGCTAAACTTAGGTTCTGTGAACCTGTAGTGGGTCCCTGAGGAATAACCCTGGGAGGCAAAGCTTTTGAGTGTTTAGCAGCTTTAGCCCTAGAGAATGCCTTTATGGACATGGATGCAGGAGGCCTGGCTGCACCACGTGCTGGTGTAGTTTTGTCTAGAGGAATGGTGTCGGAAGGTTCCAGGACACCAGTTTCTGATGGAGATTCAATAACCGACTCCGTAGGGGCCTCCGGGGCCGAGGTTGTCGGTAGAGCGATTTCGGTAGTCGGAAGTACCAAGGACTCTATTTCAGCCGAGACCGAGACACTCGCATTAGGCCTGGCCGTGGTTTCAGCCGAAACCGCGGCCCGCGTGTGTCGGTCCTTGTCCTTCCATTTCTTTGTTAAATGTGAAGTCGGAGTCTCCGACGGCATATTATAAGCAAAACTAGCCCCAAAAAAATCCTCTGCAAACTCCGCCCGACGTCTAAGAGTGCGTCGGTTGAAGGAAACACAGGCTGAACAGGCCGAGATGTCGTCGTCTGGGCCTAGGCAGGGGAGGCAGTAAGAGTGGAAATCCTTATGAGGTATTTGTTTCCCACAAGTTAAGCAATTATTAATTTTATCTGACATCGGCTGAGGCAAGAAAGAGTCCCCAACGGGGTACTTGGCTTTTGAAGTCTTCGGTAGCTGAATTAGAGGAGCTGGCCGACCGGCACTTGCGAACTGATTCTGCTTCGGGCACCACATGGCAAGAAAGACTGAGGAAGATGGCGTCGGCTGACGCTTTTATACCCCAGGCGCTCTGACGTCGAGGAAAGGGAGACTTCAGCCGACACCGGACCCAGACTTTGGAATCTGGCCAACCGAAGGGCTGCCTGAGGCAGGACAACCCATATGTGATGACTGCAGATGCATCCTTGAAGGACATCAAAGGATATTCTGCTTCTTGTTCTGGCAATAAAGACCACAGAGAGAGACTGTGCCAGTGAAATCTTTTCCAGTATTTCAACAGAAAATGCTTGAGAGAGAAAAAAAATCACAAGAGTTGATTAGAAGAACCAAGAGTATGTGGGAAAGGAAGCAGAGACTGGATTTGGGAGATGGAAATAAGAGTAAAACCAGCAACACGGAAACTGACAAATAAATGTGGGATTACAAGGCATTAATTATATTTGTGAAACATGAAAGAACAAGAAAACCTGGAAATATTGGACTTTTTTGATTCTGTTAAACTTGTAGAGGACTCTAAAGCATATGGCCTACTTCATATCAAGGTTTGGAGGAATACTTATGGCAGGGGACGAGGAAGAGGAAGGAAAGAGTGAACTGTAAACAAAACAAACTTTTGTTCTTAAAATAATATTTGTATAGTGCATGATATCTGCAAGCTATAAAGCAAAGTTCTCTCAGTAATTTTCAAGTGTAATGTGGATATTAAAGTAAAAAGGTGTCTCTGTTTTTTCGCTTCCTTTGTCTTTCTCCTTTGTTCAGTTTTAAGACAGGTAGGCACTGCAAAGTATAAAAAAAGAAAAAAAAAACGAGTCTGTTCAAAAGAGTATGACATGAGAAAAAAATATGTGCTTTTTCTCATTTTTGTATGTGTGACTAAATGGATTAAGGCTCTTGGCTTTATCTAGTAAAAAGGTTTAAGAGAAAGCAAATAAATAAAAAAGAAAATTGAACATAATAAAACTCTCCTCTAGCAAATAAATAAATAACCACTTGTAGAAGAAGCGACCCTCTATCTGGTTTTCATGTCTCCATGGAGATGATGTGATAAAGAGCAATAAAAACAGAACATTTATTTTCTTTTAATGGCTTTTTTCAATGGCTAGAAGATAATGTTTTCTGAAAGCATTCAAGTGTTTTCTCATTCTGGGAGAGCAATAAAGATGAGACAAAACCAGACGGCGCTTAGTACAAGCACAGGCTGTACACCATGTTGTCTTAGCATGGATAGCCTTCTTGTTAGGTTAATCCAAGTCTCAGTGTGGCTATCAGTTTGGGACAATTGTTCCTACTGGGAAGGTAAAACTTCAATATTTAAAGATGTACATAGTTTTGTGTGTTAATATTAAGTTAACAGCTTTTGGGATGTATAGGGGTTGTACTGTTTTGTTTGAGGGCTTTCAATAAAACAAAGTTTTGTAAGATGTGATGGTCTCAAATGGATATGACAAGAAACAACTGTGTAAAAGGTCAACCAGCCAAACATTAGCATGTCCATGCAACACAAAAGCTGGAACTAAATGCTTAAAAACCTGTTACAAATAAAAGGTGGGAATAACAACCTTTTTAACATAATGAGCCTTTCAATATCATTTTTAAATGATAATGTCCTCACATTTACATACAAAAAAAGACAGTGTAGTAAACTTGGCGCAGTGGTGCAGCGGTTAATGCAGTCACCTCACAGAAAGAGGTTCTCCGGTTCGATTCTTGGCTGGGGTGCCTTCTGTGCAGAGTTTGCTTGTTCTCCCTGCATTCATGTGGGTTTCAACAAATTTTAAAATAAAAAAAATAAAAAAATAAATATAAATTATGTAGAGTGCAAATAGCCATGCTACAGGAGACACATTTGGAAAGTAGTGAACATGTAAATTTGATAAAGGTTTTCAGGATTGTTATTCAGCTGAATACCTGGGACAAAGCAAAAGAGGAGTATAATTCCAAGAGGAGCTCCGATAATAATAGAAGAGGGAAAAAGAAGATAATGATAGATTTGTAGTACTTAGGGGCTACAGTTCTATGCAACTAAAATGTAACTGTCCATCCAACTGATGTAACATGTACACAGCTTCGTTTTCATAACTTGGGAAGAAAACTGGTAACTCAATACATTGGTTCTAACTGGCTTCTGAAACCACTTTAGGTAGAAAGAGGGGTTTTATCATACAGACACCCTGTCTCTATGGAAAAGCAAATATGGGGGCTTTATGGACAATGCTTGCAACTCTAACACACTTCTAGCAGAGGTGATAGCCACCATGAAAATGGTTTTCCAGTTCAAAAATTTTAATTCGCAAGATGCTGCTGGTTCGAAGGGAGGAATAACTATACGAGATTGAATGAAATTCAGATCCCAAGGCACTGGAGGTTCCTTAACAGCCTTCTGTAATACAGGCAATCTGAAAATACAGGAGACTGGCTCCTAAACTCAAACTCCACTGGCACTGAACAAGAAGGTGTTGGAGCCCAGTCTGATCCAACATATATTTCAGATTCGAGGAGGACAGACAAGGAATCTTGTATGCTGGATCCAAGGATGAAGAAGAGGAAGGCCTTTTGCTAGATTCTGAAGATTTGTCTAACATGTCAGACTTTACAGAAGGGGACTTATCTGACCTAGAAGAACCCAGACCTTCTTCCAGTGCCTCAGAACAAGGGGGTTTTAAATAGGCCTTTTAAGATTAGTTTATTTTTCCTCTCCAGGAGGGCTCTATGATTAAAAGAATGGCAAATAGAGCACTACTCCTGGAGATGGTCTGCCCCGAGGTAATAAACACAAACGGTATGTTTATCACTGAGGGGCAACTTTTTGCTGCATCTCACACACTTCTTAAATCCCATAGGTTTGGAATCCTTGCCAGACATCATAAGCTAAATTGAAAACAGTAACGAGAAAAAAGGGAGTTCACGATCCTCTAACTAAAATGGGTCCAAAGGAAAAGGGTATACAAAGAAAACGAGAAACTCTAAAACAACATTGACCAAACTTTTTTTTTTTTTGACTCGAAACAGGTCGAGATACTAAGGACACCACAACACAGAGAAAAATGACAAGTTCTACAGAAAATAACCAAGGACACAGCCCTCTAACTTAAATGGGCCTGGTACAGTTCTCTAATTTAAACTAACTGTACCAATCACACACCAACTACACTTAATAACAAGCCAGGAAAGGGAAGAAACACAAGGCCTAGCAAAAAAAGTGACTGCCAAACATGAAAATCAATATCACAGGTAGCAGTAAAACCTACAAATCTATAGTAATCCAAGGATTAGTGACAAAGTTATGGAAAAGATCAAGAAAAGAGTTGTACTTAGCAAGAGCTAGCAGAAGAACGCTCGATCTGTTTAGCGGCAAATGGTATCGGAGGATGGCTCTAGTACATGCTGGGATAGGGAGTTAGCCAAGAGCTGGCACAGGACTTCGAGCTTGAAAATAAAGGTAGAGATGGATCAGAGTACTGGATCCAACCCAATCAAGTAAGAATGAAGGCGAGATAGGACAACACCACATTCAGTTTTCAGTATGGAATATTATTTATAAGTGGGGACTGGAATTTGATTTGCATCAGGGGCCCAGAAGGGAAAATATAACAAAGGAGGGTAGATTTTTTGAAGAAGTTTATGAAAATATTTGGCATGTAAGATGTGACTTCAGTAGTCAAGAGTTCAGAGTGAATTTACATATTCCCCAAGATACAAAAACAGGGCTAGGCTAGACAGAACTTACATTTCACAGGAACATGTACATTTAATTAAAAGCTTTGATACGCATCCCATAACTATTTCAGATCATGTGCCAATAATAAACAAAATAAAAATGCAGTGATGTGCCATGCAGATAGACTCCTACCTAAGAAGGATAAATGCTGTAATTAAATCAAAAGGTGCTTCAACAAAGTATTAGTTTAAGGGTGTGCACACACAACAAAGTATTAGTTTAAGGGTGTGCACACTTATGCAAGCAGTGCATTGTATGTTTTTTTTTTTTTAAATATATTTTCCCCTAACAGATTTGTTTTTTATTTGAATTGTACAGGTTATAGGTCACATTAAAGGTGAGGAAAGATTTGAAATGATTTATTGTGGTCTCATTTTTTTTATATCACAAAAACCTGGCATTTTAACAAGGGGTGTACACTTTTTATATCCACTGTAGCTAGGGAGTGGGATAAAATTAAAGTGGAGTTTAAAGATAGGGTGGAAATAAGAGAGAGCCAGATAAGGTTAAGAAGCAACAAGAATTATTTAGAGGGACTGACAAATGTTAAAGTATTGCAGAATAGTGGAACCCTCACAGAATAATTGGGGGAGCAATTACAGAGTACTAAACAGAAAATAATATGCATGAGTTTAGAAATATTGCTGTTAAGCAACTGTTTTTTGATAATGCCAGAGCACAAAAGTCTTCAGCAAGACTCAGGCAACAGAAATTAGAAAGGGTTGTCATCAAGCTTTGGTAGATTAGGTTCTAGAAATAGTTTGGAAATTTTATGAAAGTCTATATAAAGCAGAGAAATATGGAGATCAAGAAAAGGTACAAATGGAAATGTTTATGGAAGAATTAAATATGCCAAGGTTAGAAGTACGTGTGGTTTAATTACTAAAAGTTAGCTTAGTACGAGATGAGATAAAAATGGTGATGTATAGCCAATCAAGAGGAGAGTCTCCAAGCATAAATGGCATTCCTGTGGAAGTCCACAAGCTAGGAGGGAAAAGACTGAAAGATTTGGAAGGTTTTGTTTAACGGTATTTTAAGAGGAGGAGAAGCACCAACTTCCTGGAAGAAAGTGGTTGTGGCTGTAATGGGTCTACTTCTAATTCCCGAAATCCCAGAAGCACGAAGACAAAAATTCCAAGACGACAATTGCGAAACAGGAAACACTGAACCATGTAAGTTTAACCAGGGTGAGTAAACACTTGTGCAACATGGGGAATTAAACCCTTTCTCCACTGTAGTGCGATCCCGTAGTTGTAATAAATAGGTCAGGGTGGGAGGTGGCGGCTTTCAGATAGTGCGGTGAGGATTCCTGATGTCAAAATTGATTGATTTATAGACATGGATCAATGTGGTTTTGTAGAAGGAAGGCAAACATTTAACATTAATAGAATATTCATGATCCAGAGGGAAGCTGAATGTAAGAATATACCACTGCTGTTGGTGGGTCTTATGCAGAGAAAAGTATTTGACAAATTAAGCTGGGAATTTGTGTGTAGAACACATATCCGACATTAGAAGGAAAAATGACAAGAATGCATTGTGTAAGCACATTTTAGATAAAGGAATAAATCACACCTTTACCTTTAGAGTAATAGAGAATGTATATAAAGCTGTGAGGGGTGGGGACTTAAACAATTGTTTAGAAAATAAAGAATATGAGTGGATACTTAGGCTCTGTGCAGAGAGTGAACCAGGTATAAACAACAAAATTAGTATTAAGCCTGTCCTTGTTAGGATGCAACAGTATAATTTATAATATTTGATAAGATTTTGAAGTGTATTTATGTAATTTGTTTATAAGTACTTAATTAAGGGTACTTTGTGATTGGGTGGCTGTGGTCACATTGTATCTGCTTTGCTCCTTTTAAATGAATAAGAAAATGTAGTATGATGTTTAAAACTGAAGAAGGTTGTTTGACCGAAATCTCTGCTTGTTGTAATAAAAGCTACTTGAATTTTCTGACAGTGATTTGTTTTAAATCAGAAAATTGCTTTTCTTCACTTTATCTTGTATCAGCGTGTAGTAAATTTATGTGTAGGGCAATGGAAGCATTTGTATTCCTCGATAAAAATTATAAGGTTGATTAGGAGGATATATGAGGGATCAGAGGCGAAAATTAAAGTGGGTGGGTTCCTCTCTGACAATTTCTGTTTAAGCAGATGAACCAGGCAGGGGTGTCTGCTATCCGTTTTATTTGCACTATATTTAGAACCATTGGCAAAGAAAATTACTCAAATTCAAGGATATAACTGGTATGGTAGTCAAGAAAAGCTGGCTCTATTTGCAGATGATATTATTTTATACCTGATAAAACAAGAAAAGGGCATCACAATGTTGGGAAACATTTTGAGGCAGTTTCATATCTTTTCGGGATACAAAATGAATGAAGCTAAAACAAAGAAAATAGCTGTAAATTATGTACCCACACACAAATTAGATCAGAAATATCCATATTTATGGGGAAATGATAAAATGAAGTACTTAGGAGTATGGATTAAAAAAGGATTCTGGTGTGGCAGCTAAGGATATGTAGGAAGAGACTAAACAAAAGATAATACAAAAACTGAGAAATTGGAAGCTCTGTTATATATGCATATGGATAACACAATACAAGCAATTAAAATGTTTTTAGTCTGTTTAGTTTTATACACAGGTCAGGCATATTTTTATCAACCAGAGTAGAAGTTGTGGATAGCAATTAATAAAGACCTGAAGGATTTTATCTGGGACTGGAAGACAGCATGAGTCAAGCTGGATAAGCTGATTCTTCCAAATGAACAGGGTGTTTTGGGATTACCTGACTTTTAAGGGATATTTCAGAGCTACATAGTTAAGGCAGAAAAACAACAGCAGCAAGATCCTCTGAAAAACACTTTATTCCAAAGAAAATATCCTCTGACGTCTCGGCCTGAGCCTTCAAGGAGTACAAAAAAACTAAACTCTGATCAAGTATATATACACATGAACACTAATTAAATCAATTAATATAATGAATGCTAAAAGCACAATTATTCAATTAACAAGCATTCTCCAGTTAAAATCTTCATTAAGACCTTCAGGACACAATGTTTTAAACTTTAAAATAAAAACTGCCTCTTTTTGTTGCAATAGACATTTTACATTTATATTATTATATTTATAGTTAGGTATTTGTTCCAAAATAGTTGCACATAAATCATTAGGATTGCTGTTATGATATTTTAAAAAATGCATTGCTACAGGACTTTCTGCTTTATTATTTACAATGTCCCTAATATGTTCCAAGAGCCTTGTTTTAAATGCTCTTTTTGTTTCCCCAATATAGAACTTCTGACATGAACAACGTAAAGCATAAATAACTCTTTCTGTATGACAATAAAAAGATTGTTTTACTTGAAAAGCCATATTGTTGATGTGTTCAAAAAAAGGCACTATAAATTTACATGCTTTACATTTATTACATTTTATAGTACCTCTCCTAATAGGACTGTATTGTAATGTTTCATTTGGAAAATTGAACCTGCTTTTGATAAGCATATCCTTAATACTTCTACCCCTGCAGTATGAAAATTTTAAATCAGCATTTAACCAAGTTTTAACATTACTTAATGAACATAAATAGTTCCAAAAATGTAAAACTATCTTAACCAATTCCCCAACGAAACAACTATATTTGGTTACAAAATACATAACTTCTCTGTCTTCTGCAAAAATGTTAAATGTTCTTGCATTTTTATGCATCACATACTTGTGACTATTGTCAGTTTCTCTAAAAAGTTTTTTAAAAGCTTCATTTAATAAAATATCACTATAGCCTCTATGTTCAAATGAATTCACTAACCATTCTAATTCCCCAAAAAAAGTATTTTCATTGTTACATAATCTATGAATACGCAACATCTCACTATATGGAAGTGACTTAATAGTTAAGGCTCCTATACATAACACAAGCAACAACCAATAATTCAAAGTGGAAAGGGGTAATGATGAAATGGGGGGGGGGGGCTTAAGAAACAAGGAGAGACCGGGATTTTGGATGCAGATTCTCAAGGAGAACAATAACCACGCAAAATATTATATTTATAAAGTAGAAGAAAGTATTCTAAAAAACTAACCAACACAGGAATGGAGAAAGGAATTCTGCCAAAAGGGGTGACTGCAATTAGGAATACACACAATAGGCAAGATGGGGTTTGAATTTATTGGAGAAAATTGGTAAAAGAACCAAGGTACTGGGAGCAAACAATTAGCGAGGGAAATGTAACAGAATGGGAAGAAGCCAAGAATTTATTTGGACTACAGTATACAGATTGCCTTCCCTGTCAACATTTGATTTCAGAGTATAGGCAAAAAAAAAGAAATAGGGGGATCCTGAAGAACAGCAGTTGCTGTTAAAAAAAGAAATAATTAGTGTTGCACAGGAAATACTGCATGATAACCAAGAATAAGAGGAGGTTATAAAGGACTGGGAAGAGAGACTGGATAAGCAATTCACAAAGAAACAATGGGGGACATGTATGTTTCCCAAATATGCAACAAGGGATAGAAGATTTAGCATCTTTGCTTGGAAGTGTTTAAAAGTACAGTTTTGTACCTACCATAAATGTAGATGTTCGATCCACATTGCTGCAGTCCTGACACTTGGGTAGTCCGCTGTCCCAGTCGGCCCGAATACCAAAGTATAAGGCTGACGTCGGTCAAGGCGCATTAGTCTGACGTCAGGACGTCAGGGTACAAATGCGCATGACCGACGTCATTTCCTCAGTCTTTTCTTGCCCCAGATGTCAGAAGACCCTAAAAAGATAAGGCCAAACCAAAAAACAACAACACACCAAACACCCCTGTACCAAATATATATACAAAGTCAGAAAGGTACAATCCCACCCACACAACCACCCCTAAACATAGACGTGAAGGAGGGAGGAGAATTGACTGCAGCAATGTGGATCTTCAACATCTACATTTATGGTAGGTACAAAATTGTACTATGTTCTTCATCTCACATTGCTGCAGTCCTGACACTTGGGTAGAATCCCAAAGCAGAGGTAAGGGAGGATGGCAAATCACAAAGAAGCAGGAGCTGACAACATGCCCTGTAAAATAGCAGTGGCAAAACCAGCCCTAGATTTAGAGTAGAGAGGAAGGTGGTAATGCTTAGAGAAAGTATGCACTGAACTCCAAGTAGCAGCCTCCAAAATATCCTTAGTTGCCACCCCCCTTAGAAATGCTGTTGAAGTGGCAGTAGCCCTAGTGGAATGAGGCCTAATCCCAGCTGGAATCTCCTTGCCATGATGGGAGTAACAGAAAGTAATGCAAAACCCAATTCACTTAGAAATAGTTTGTTTTGACACAGGCTTACCCTGAGAACTCAAAGCAAATGAAACAAACAACTGCTGAGACTGCCTAAAATCCTTAGTCCTGCTTAAATAATAACGTAATTGCCTGTGTACATCTAAAGTGTGCAAAATCTTTTCCCCTTATTTTGGGGATTTGCATAAAAGGTAGGCAAATGAATAGTTTGGTTTAAAGCCACACTAGAAACCACTTTAGGCATAAAGGAAGGATTAGTATGTAAAGATACCCTATCCTTATGAAAAATCAGAAAGGCTCAACCGCCATAAGGGCCTGCAATTCAGACACCCTTCTTGCAGAGGTAATGGCTAACAAAAAGCAGTCTTCCATGACAAATATTTCAATTCAGCAGTAGCTGCAGGCTCAAAAGGTTGTAGAGTGAGTTTCTCCAACACAAAATTGAGGTCCCAAGCAGGAGTAGGAGCTCTACGTGGGGGTCTTATATTCTTTGCCCCTCTAAGAAATTGCTTGAACAAAGGATGAGAAAACAATGGTGGGTCACAATCATAGTGAGCTGAAATTGCTGCAGCATGAATCTTAATGGAAGAGAAAGACAAACCTTTGTCCAATAACTCAGTAAGATATTGAAGAGCCACACTCAAATTTGGCTCAGAAACATCCAAATCCTTTGCTGCACTCCAAAATGAAAATCTCTTCCATTTTCCTGCGTACACTTTCCTTGTACTAGGTCTTCTGGCTTCCATAATCACATTCAAAACTTGCTGAGGAAGCTGAGACCTGCTATGGTTCAAAACAGAATATGCCAGGCTGTTAGATGAAGAGAGTGAAGCTTGACATTGAGTAGATGCCCGTCCTTCTGAGACAATAGGTGTGGAATCAAAGGTAAGGGCCATGGAGGCTTCCTTACCAGACTCCTCAGCAATGGGTACCAGTGCTGCCGAGGCCAATCTGGAGCTATTAAAATCATCCTTGGCTTGTCTTGTCTGACCTTTAGAAGTACCTTTGGGAGGAGCGGCAGAGGTGGAAAGGCATACACATGAAGATTTTTCCAACTGAAAGAAAGAGCATCCACTTTCCAGGCTGTGTGATGAAACCTTTTCGTGCAAAACTTTGGCAGCTGGTGGTTTAGTGGAGAAGCGAACAGATCTATGTCTGGAGTTCCCCATGACACTTGTCAATGTCTGAAATACATGAAGATCCAGTTTCCACTCGTGGGGATCCATGATTTGCCTGCTTAACACATCTGCTAAGGAGTTCTGTGCTCCTGGCAGAAACCTTGCTTGAAGATTCAGTTGCAAGCTTAACGCAGTCTCCCACAAAATCATTGCTTGCCTGCATAGAGGATAAGAATGTGTTCCCCCTTGTTTGTTGATGTACCACATGACAGTCGTGTTGTCTGTTAGAATCAACACCTGCCCTGGAAGAAGTAAATCCTTGAAAGCCAGTAATGCAAACTGGACTGCTAACATCTCCTTCATGTTGATATGCAGATGCTGCAGTCTGGCAGGCCACTTGTCTTGTATCCACTTTCCATTCAGATGAGCTCCCCAAGCTGTGTCTGAGGCATCTGTCGTTAGAATCTGACTCGCCTCTGGCCGGGTCACAGAGAGTCCCTTGTTTAGGTGACATTCCTGAGCCCACCACAAAAATTCCTTCTGAATGCAAGGAATTATTTGAATGACAGTGTCCAAATCCTGGCAGTGCTGAGTCCATACATTTTTGAGATACCATTGCAGCTTCCTCATATGCAGTTTGGCATTGGGAAGCACCAGAATACAAGATGCCATGAACCCTAAGGCTTGAAGGACTGTCCTTGCAGTCAGCCCGGACTGATGAGATAGTTGATGGAAGTAAAGAGAAAGATTCTTTTGTTTGTCCGGGGTTAAAATGGCCATCTGGGTTGTTGTATTCAGTCTCACACCCTGAAAGCACATGTCTTGCGTGGGCACTAGACTGGACTTTATTTCGTTCACAGAATACCCTAGGCATCTTAGCACTGCTATCACATATTCCAAATGCTGCAGAAGAACGTCCCTTCCTTGAGCCAGAATCAGGCAATCGTCCAAATAAGGATAGATTTGTATTCCTTTTAGCCTGAAGAAAGCTATCACTGGAGCCAGAACCTTTGTGAATACTCTGGGCGCAGTAGATAAGCCAAAGGGCAATGCAGAGAACTGATAATGAGAATTCCCAGCTCGAAAACGCAGGTATTTTCTGCAAATTAGTCTGATAGGAACATGAAGGTAAGCTTCCTTGAGATCCAAAGTTACCATCCAGTGATCTTTGCCCAGCAAAGGTAAAAGCTGTTGTAACGTCAACATTTTGAACTTGGGAATGTCCAGATAAGTGTTGAGGATAGATAGATCCAAAATTGGTCTCCACGTGTTCCCCTTTTTTGGTACTAGGAACAGGCGAGAATAAAATCCTAGGCCCCTTTCTGGCACACGAACGCGCTGAATGGCCCCTATTTGGAGTAACAGAGAAATTTGCTTGTGAGCCTCTTTCCTTTGTTGAGGAGGAATGTCTGGCATGCCTTTGAAAGGAGGCAAGGTATGGAAATAAAACCTGTAACCGTGGTGAATGATATCCAATACCCATCTGTCTTGGGTAATTAAACTCCAGTTTTCTTTGAAAAGTGCCAACCTTCCTCCCAAAGGTGCTGCCAGACGAGAAGATTCTGGCAGCTGAAAAGGCAGGTCATTGGGTCTGTTTACGAAAGGACTGACCCCTGCCCTCACCAGAAGACTGAGCAGGTGAACTGCCTGTTCTAGGCCTAAAAGAACCTTGAGCTCTGCCCCTACCACGTCTAGACCTACCCCTAGACTGGGAATCATAAGCAGGATATGTCCACCCCTTGGTAGGCCAATTTCTACTAAACTTCGAGGCTGAACCTGCAAAAATCTTTAACAGTCTGCATAGACTTAGCCTTGTCTTCCATTTTCTTTAGAACTGCTTCCACAGGCGAACCAAACAACACATCAGATTGTAAAGGAGCATCCAAAATCCTTGTCTTCACATGCTCAGCTAAATTCTGATCCCTCAGCCAGGCGTGCCTGCGAAGAACGAACCAGTGGCAGCCACCCTCGAAGAGGCCTGCACAGCATCAAAACCACATTGCAAAGAATGCTTACCCACCTGTTCAGAAACATGAACTAAATCCTGCAACTCTTTACACTCAATACCTTCCGCCAAAGCATCTACCTTAGACTTTAATTGTGAAAGGAGATAATTTTGGTATTTCAACATATGAAACTGGCAATTCAAAGCTCTCATGGCCAAAGTGGAAGAAGTATACACTTTCTTTCCCCATCTATCCAAAGCCCTTGCCTCTTTATCTGGAGGAACAGGATTTTTAACAACAGAAGCCTTAACACCTTTAGGCCCCTGTGAAACAGTTTCTGGGTCTGCCCTAGGACTCTAAAAAGATACTTATGAGCTTCAGGCACCCTATAATATCTATCCGGTTTTACTGGAGCAGGAGGCAAAGAATCAGGGTTCAGAGAAGCCTCTGCAAAAACATCCTCCACCACATCTAGAACAGGAGGTATAGCTAAAGGCCTATGCTGGGGTAGAAACAAAAATTCCCTCAGCCTTTTCCTGGAATCAGAGAAATCCTGACCTTCCCATTTAAAATGCTCCCTCATGGAATGAAGAGTCTCTGAAAATGAAAAATCCTCAGGGGGAGAAGCAGAAGGAGTAGAATCATCCACATCAGAATCAGAGTAATGGGAATACTCCTGCAAGTCTTCAGCCAAGACTCAGAAGCATCCGAACACTGCTCAAAACTCCCAAGCTCAGGTTCCACCCTAGGCCTCTTATCAGGAGGGGGCATAGAACCTCTAATCATTGTAATCAAATCTTCTGCCATCTTAAGCATATGCTTCTTAGGTACAGACCCTGAAGAACTAGGGGTAACACCTGAAACAAAACCTGGCCTGCCCCTGGGAGAAGCCTTGGAAACAGCAGGGGAGGGCCTAACCACCTTAGGAAGGGAGGGAAGAACAGCTACCTGAGAAGCCCCTTCCGCCTGGCCTACCTCCTGAGAGGTCACATCTTGCAGTACTAAAGTCTCTCCCTGGGATTCCAAAGAAATTACTGGCTGAACCTCTGGCTCCACCGAGCCCTCTAAAGAACCGACGTCCGGTACGGACGGTTCTTCCAGCCTAGGCTTTGCTGTTTTGTCCTTGCGCTTTTTTGATGAAGCGGGCGTCGGAGCATCCGACGGCATTTTATAATTACACCGCTTCCCAAAAACTAACCTGGCACAATCTAATCTCCTCTTTATAGTGCGTTTGTTAAATCTAGCACAAGAGCGACAGCCAACCACGTCGTGCTCAGGCCCTAAGCAAGGTATACACAAGGTATGGTAATCCCTATGAGGTATCTGTTTCCCACAAGAAATACAGTTATTCACTTTTTCTGACATCCGCAAAATACTGAGGCAAGAAAAACCAAAATATTCCCCAACGGGTACTTAGCCAACTTGGATTCGGTCTGAAACTCCGACTTCGGAAAATCTCAGAACGCCAACCTGCACTTGCAAAACTGCTTCTGCATCGGACCATGCGGCAAAAAAGACTGAGGAAATGACGTCGGTCATGCGCATTTGTACCCTGACGTCAGACTAATGCGCCTTGACCGACGTCAGCCTTATACTTTGGTATTCGGGCCGACTGGGACAGCGGACTACCCAAGTGTCAGGACTGCAGCAATGTGAGATGAAGAACATCAGGTATTTTATACCCCAAACCAAATAAGTTTTCCTCCGGTAGACTGCAAATGTTGGAGGTTTGATGGGGACGAAAGAGGTAACTGGGAACATTTTCTGGGATGAGTTGGGAGACCTTACAGATAAGGAATCCCTGCAGACTGCTCTGTCAGAGATACTGGGGGAGTAAACTGGTGCAACTAAGGAAATTTTTTTTTTTGAGCTATGATACAGAATTGGAATTGGCTAAACATAGCAAGGCCTTGCTGAATCTAATTTTTGCGGCTGTCAAAAAAGCAATTTGGAAATGGAAATCAAAGTCTAAACCAACTGTAGTAAAAGTAGTAAATATATTAACCGAGATAAAACAATCGGGATCTTTAGAAAAGGATAGGAGTAAATTACATAGGAAAAATGAGAACTGTGGGAACAATACATGCACAGGAGGAATGAGGTTTAAAAGAAGGCAGGATCTGAATGAGCTATGTAATGTTCGACAGGGAATGGATAGATTATAAGTGATGCATAACGTTTGCAGCTACAATTATGTCAACATGGTTTGTGCTTTATGTTTGGAACTAAAACTATGTCAATATGATTTGTTTTCATTTATATAAATGTATGATTGCCTATGTCATATATGATAATTTAATAAAGATGTTTCTTGTTTAAAAAATGATCTTCTCAAGAAGATTAATGTACTCCAAGTGATTAGCTGTTAAAACACTATTTTACACATTTGCAATTCAGATGATTTCCAAATGAATCAGGTGCCCTTATCTTTTAACTGAGTAAGCACACAAAGCACAAATACATCTTTCCAAAGGCAATCTGTGAGCACTTTCTGGTTAAGACACTTACTAAGAATCACAAAGTATGCACACAGAGACTGACTGAATGCAGTCTGTCACTAGAACATGAAACTGATTTTCTGGTTATAGCTTTATCAATCTCTACTATTTAGCAAAATGTTTCAAATTCAAGTTTCATTAAACGCTTAAGGCCTAACAGTCATTACGGTACAATTATACAACTATATAAAGATAAAATATGAAGAATAAAAAAGCCAAAAATATACATATTCATTATAATAAAGGGAAAAAAAGATTAAACTTACACCTCAAAATCAAGCTCAAACAAATACATCTTTAAAAGCTCATTTAAAAGTGGTGCACATCCTGGACGTTCTCAACCACCACACTACGAGGTTCCAAAAGTGCATCTCATGAAAAGCTAAAGAACACTCACCTAAGAATCAAGCTGACCCATGGAACTCCAACAGCCTCACAAGAGAAAAACACAATGTAAAAGCAAATTTTCAATCAATAATAATAATCAATAATTTGTTCAGTAAAGGTCTTAGTTTTGTGCCAGATAAACGCTCTATTATTGATCTTGTATTGGACCTCAAGCTCTTTATTAGGAATTTAAACTTTAAACTGCTTTTTAATAGTGCTGATGTGACTGAACATTGTTCTAGGTTACGGAAGAAAAGTATCTACAACCCTCCTGTACATAACTGTCTTACGTTTGAAAAAATTTGAGAGTTTGATTTCAGAGCACTGTTAAACTATAAGAATGAGAACAATTTTGATAATTTAACTATTGGTGAAAGAAATCTACTCTTAAACATTTGTAAGGACAAAACACTAAGAGTCAGGAAGCCTGACAAGGGGAGAGTGGTTGTAGTTATGTGTAAACAGGACTATGTTGAAAGAAAGAAGCTTTTGTTATTTGATGAAAGTACCTATGAAGAGGTTTCACGGCATTTTGTTAATCTGTCATATCACAGAATTGACTTAGTGTTACAAGATCTATGTGACCAAGGTCAAATGGACCCAGGTCAGCTTGAATTTCTTTTTAATAGACATTCAAAAGTTCCAGGTATCTTTGGAATTCTGAAGATACACAAGAACCAGTACAATCCCCCCATGAGACCTATTGAGAGTGCAGCTGGTTCTAAAACCCACACTTTGGGGAAATGTATAGATTTTGTACTCAAGGATATCTTAGAAGGGGAAAAACATATTTGTATTGATTCCTGGCATTTCCTGGACAAATTGAACAGTGTAGTGTTTCACGATAATGTAAGTTTTCTCACAGTGGATGTCACGAATTTGTACAATGTCATTCCACACACAATCGGTTTGGAGTTGTTTGAGGAGTATTTGTATGACTAAAGTGTTTAACAACAATAAAGTTGCAGTGTGAGTGACCCTTATGGAGTTATTATTAAAAATTATTTTGTTTACTTTGAAGGGCAGTACTTCCTACAAAAAACAGGCATTGCCATGGGGGCCATTTGTGCTCCTGTGTTTGCAAATATCATCATGTTTACATTGGAGAGAAAGTACTTGCTTAATTCGGAGTTTGCAAATAAATGGATAGTATATTTACAATATACTGATGAATTTATTTTTTCTATGGAAAGACATGGGAGAAGATGTCACTACCGTTATTGATTATTTGAATAAGACCACTGACTTCCTGAAATTTACCTATGTTCATAATGAGTCTGGTATTAACTACCTAGATGTAGACATCAGAAAAGATTTGGACAGGAAGTGTTTTGTCAGTAATTTGTACAGGAAGCCTACTTATTGTAATAGTATATTACATTATGAGAGCAATCATCCTGAATTTCTTAAGCGTGGTATTGTAAAAGGACAATTTGTGAGGATTGCCCAGATGGTCAGCACAGATGATGACTTTCTCTTACAGTGTGAGACATTCATGGAGTTGTTTTTGGCCAGGGGGTATCCCACTAATTTGATTTCTACAATACAAAGAGATTGTTTTTAAAAGAAACAATCAGAACATCCTACCCATTTTAGGGGTTAGTACTGGGGGAACATTACGAGTATTTCTTGTAACAAGAACAGAATTGATCCCTCAAAGTATTTTTGTCCCTTTGTGACTAGATTTTCTAATGACCACCAAAGTATTTTTTAGGATTTTAAAGAAAAACTGGCAGTTATTTTGGAGTGACCCTGGAATTTTAAACCAGTTGGGTAGTATGCCACAGATAGTATTCAAGAAAGGTTCCAGTATCAAGCAATTACTTGAAAGAGAGAGAGTGTTAATGATAGCAGTCTCACTAGATTTGGGACTAGAAAATGTGGCTGTTCACAATGTTATTTGGTTAAGAATTGTGATCATGTTAAGATGAACCACACCTCTATTAAACCTAATGGTAAATTTTCATGTAATTCTACCGCAGTTGTTTATGTTGCCCTATGCCAGCATTGTAATGGTTTTAACATCAGGAAAACTAAAAGAAAGTTTAGGGACAGAATTTATGAACACCACAGGGACAAAAAATGGCAATAGAAACAATGCTTTATTTAAGTACACAGAAAAAAATTCATCACATTGTTTTCTTTTTGCAGTTGTTGAAGGGGTGAAAAAAGATTCTAGAGGAGGTCCCTGGGAAGATTATCGAGAGCTTAGGGAAAGTTGCTGGCAGATTCAACTAAATGCCTGTGTCCCCCCAGGTCTTAATGACAACATCAGTATTGGCAGCTTACTTAGGCTGCATTCATATGTTATTTAGTTGCATTACTTAAAGGTAGTAAATGTAAACACTGTACATACACAAAAACCAACAAAAACATTTTTTTATTTCTTTACATCTTATTAAATGTTTTTTTAATAATGGGTTTTACTTTAAAACTTTTATGTAGATTTTAATTAAGAAAGTCTGCTGACAATCACTGCATTGAGGAGTGCTATAGGTTTATTATGTTATGCGTTCTCACTGCTTGTAGTGCATTTAATGGGAGTGTTTGTGATTTTATATTATTCTGATGAAGTCTTTTGTTATAACCTGATGAAAGCTTGTTTGTTCTACTACCTTGGTGGAGTTCTTGTGGTACTGTCTTCCAGGCTTGGCTCATTTCTTGGTGTTGCAAGTTTTCATTTGGATTCTTGCCTATTTTTGGGGTCTTGCCCTCCCATTATTTATGGCTTTGTCCAGATATCTTGCTTTAAGAGGTTGAGAGGTACAGTAACAAGCCTAGCAAGACAAGGATCCAGTTTACAACACTCTGATTAGGATGGAAAGCCATGAATTGTGAGAAACTGTTTTCCCCTTATAACAGGCAAGAAAAAAATCTATTCAGCCTTAGAAATCAAAGTCTGAGGCTCAAATAACCCATGCCAAGCGTGCAAGTAATCCTTGAGTTGAAGTACATATAACCAAATAACTAGGTATTTCCCCATGCTTTAGCAGCAAGTCCACCTACACAGTACCCTTAAACTGAACTTCAGGTACTTAAAATAGCCACCCTGAGTTATCTGTGTTAAACCTATGGACCAGCACTTCCCCAGAACTTTTGTAGCCAGCCTAACTGAAATGACTATCTTCAAATAGTGTATGAATTGTCCCATGGAGTCTGACAATCATCTATTATTCAAACAGAATAAGAGTATGAGATGTACATATATAATGTCCTTGTAGGTAAAAATCTCACATACAGCAAACTCATGACACCATCAGCAGCAGCAGTACACCACACAACTCAGCTCACCAATGCCATCATAATACCATAATCCATCACATGATGAGGTTCTAAAGATTAACTTACCTAATACAAAGGCCCTCCAAAATGCAACACAGGCACAAAGCTCACTCAGCAAGTTAAGTCTACCACCTCACATTGCACAAGGAGCCACAAAGTGACGAATGAAGTCGGTGTAAGGCAGGCATCTACCCAATTAAACATTTTAGTAACAGATGACTACACTGCAAGACAAACAGATGTACCTCTTACCAGGCTGAGCAAGGAAAGAGTTACACTTATAATTGTTTGTTTGTTCGGTGCCAAGATCAGCCAGCTCACACATGACTCAAGTCCTTGAACAAGTACCAGTAAGATTTAGTCACAGTGCATGTGGGTGTCAATGACTTGAGATGTACCTTCTTGGACTATATGAAGAGAGACATGATGGAGCTCTCAGACTATGCCACAGGCAGATATGAACCTAGCAATGAGTAGCATTCCACCTTTTCCAAGGATGATGCCACAATATGAGCAAAAATAACTGACTTCAATAATTGGCTTAGTTTTTAGTGTCATTTGAATGGAGATCAATATTTGTCAGCCTGAGAGAACATGATTGACAGACCACACTGCTTCTCCAGGGATGGTCTGCATCTGTCCACTTTAGAGTTTTGTTTCCTGGCAAATATATTATCCATCCCTGTAATACCAACCTGATAAACCTACCAACATAACAAAACAAGCAAAGGAATATATGAAGGTGTTACTGATCAATGCTAGGAGCCTAAACAAGAAACTCCCTCCCTACAAGCACTTCCCACCCAAGAGGATATGGATGTCTGTCTAGTGAAAGAGACCTGGTTTAAAGCAGTGGACAGCACTCTGGCTGTGTAGGGTACACCACCACATGTTTAGACCACCTACTGTGCAGGAGGGGAAAGAAGGCGCAAGTATTTCATCTTCATCCATAATAGACACGCATCAATGCTGGTAAAGCAGCATGATGCACTAGAGCTTCTTCATGTCCAAATCACCATTAGAAATGTTCTGTACCATATATTAACTAGAAACAGAACTTCCTCTATGACTTAAGAAAGAAATGGAAACATTCAATATACCATAGACTGGGAAACATACACCACCACTAGTGCACAAGCACAGAGATTCCTGGACTTCGTCTGTATAAACACCTTAGAAATAGAGTACCCGTTAGGGGGAACAACTCCTAGATCTTGTCTTTACTAAGCTAATTATACCCTCCTAAGTGATGGCATAAATAACTTCCAAGCTCCTGACAACTATACTAAGGTATACACAAATGCCGTGTACAAATACTTATACAAATATATTGACACAGCTATACCTGACAGGATCAAAGCAAGATCTTCAAGTAAAAACAAGTCTCCATGGTGGACGTCTAGCTTTAATAAGTTATACAACAAAAGGAAGAAGTTGCTGTCTAAGAATATAAGAAAGAGAGGGGTCCCAGCACTGGAAGAACACCCTTCTCTGCTTAAACAAGACAACTTGTAAAATCCTTTAATGGCATCTTTCAAAAAAGATTTAGCAACCATAGCTACAGATAACCATAAGGCATTCTTCAGCTATATCCAAAACTTAAAAAGGTAGGACCCAGACATGTGCTGATCGAGCTATGGATGACATCACACACACTGATCCTGTGAGAATAACTAACCTATTAGCCGACAGGTTTGACGAACATTTCACCCCCCCCGACCTCTCTAAACATCCCACAGGAAATTCCCTCTACATCTCCCCCACCTTGCATCTCCAAAGACCAAGTCATTAATGCTCTCTCCAAGGCCAAAATTACAGCCTCTATGGGACCAGATGGCATCCCAGGTTGCATTTTAAATGGTCTAAAACATGAGTTAGACACTCCATTAGGTACTCTCTTCAACCACAGTCTGTGTATTGGTTTTGTCCCTGCTGAATGGAACAGAAAGCATCATCCCCTTCATAGAGGGGGTACAGCAACAGACCATGGGAACTACAGACCCATTTGCTTAACCAGCCTCATATTTAAGGCTATGGAATGAAATATCATGGACCTTATAAATAAGGATGTAGGTGAGCTCCAAACCCTGATCCAACACAGTTTGTCAAAGGCAAGTCATGCCTGTTCAACCTGGTGGACTTCAAATACGTCACCAGAGCCACAGAGAAAGGTAAATCTGTGCATACAGCCTACCTTGACTTAGCTAAGGCCTTTGACACAATTCCAAATCTGTGCATACAGCCTACCTTGACTTAGCCAAGGCCATTAACACAATTCCACATCTGGGCATCACTGATAAACTCTCCCAGTTGAATATCAACCCTTATGTCATCAGGTGGGTTTGCTAACTGGCTCAACAACAGATCACACTCAGAGTTGAGGACTTTACCGTACCCAGCAGACTTGTCACCAGTGGGGTTCCACAGGGGTCAGTGTTGGGCCCCCTACTGTCTGGAATATACTTCTCAGAAGTTCAGGCCAAATCAGAGGCGCTGTGGTTGACTACGTTTGTTGACAACTGCAAATTAGGTGTAATCACTGAATCCCCAAACGATGTCAATATACTTCAAGAAAGACTTGCACAAACCAATGATTGGTGCCCAATCATGGACTCAAAATCAGTGCTAAGAAAATGCATCATCCCCTTTGGTAAAAACGATACCCCAGCAGACTATTAAATAAATAATAATACTCTAAGTAATAACTTAGTAGCGAGAGACTTGGGAACACAAGTTGACTATGGCCTAAACATTGGGTACCATGTGTCTACTGTGGTAAGGAAGGCATTCTACATCACACACTTCATTAGCAAAGACATTGCCTAAACAGTGAAAGAGGTCATAACCCCCTTTTCCTTGACCCTCATCAGGCCAATAATTGAGTAAAATGCTCCCTTTGGTATGTACAGTACCAGGCACTTGCAGCAACTTGACAGACCTCTGAGATTTCTAACCAAAAAAATTCAGGGTCTCCAGCACTGCCACTGTACTCAGATTGCATACAGACTACTTAAAGGGGACTTCTCCCTGACCTACAGGGCAATCTCAGATCCAAGCCAAATGGAAATGCTGCACATCCCCAAGTCAAATGGGACAAGGATCGCCTGCTTCAGGGACCTTAACCTAGCCTGTGACATAAATAGGACTTGCTGGAAAGACATGTCTCTCAGAGGCTGCCACTCCTCTGGAATAGGCTACCAATTCACATCAGAGTACCTCTATGACCCTGTTTAAGCATAGCCTAGATGACTGGATGGGAAACAAACTCCAGTTGAGGATTTCACCTATGACCCTCCTAGATATGGGCAGTCATTGCTAACTAAGATCTCTAGTTTAGGCAAGATCCCTTATATTGGGTTTCTCTAGTATTATATTGGGTACACACTGCTAGGCTTGTAAAGACCTTTGGGTCAATAGCCTAGTAACCACCCATAAACCCTATAATACGGGGGCATTTTATACCATCCCATGTATATCTTCTACACTTGTTAGGTCTTTTCTTTTTAAATAAAAAACATCTTTATTGAACCATCACATACGACACAGGCATACATTTATACAAATGAAAACAAACCACACTGACACAATCCTAGTTACAAGCACTTTATATCACAAACCACACTAACAAACTCGCGGTTGCAAACATTACACATCACTTATAATCCACCCAATCATTTTCAGTCAAACATTACACAGCTCACTTATTGTTTTATCTCTGTCACTATATTCACTACTTCTGCTATAGCTGGTTTAGATTTTGATTTCTATTTTCTAGTACTTGCTTTTTTGGCAGCCACCATAATTAGACATAGCAAGGCCTTATTCATGTCTAGGTAATTCTGATTCTGTATCATAGCTCAGAAAAATCATCTCTCTCATCACAGCAATCTGCCCACCCAGCATATCTGACTGTGCATCCCAACGGGAATCCCTAAGTCTGACAACTCTCCATACTACCAAAAAATATGTTCCCAATTACCTTTTTCTTCCCAGTCACACCTCTAACATTTGCTGTCTATCTGAGGAAAAATTATCTGCAGCCTACGTGGTGTACAAAATATCTATGCAAATATTTCCAAGCAAAAATCGTAAACTTTCTAGATTTTGTTGCATATTTGGGAGACATACATATATCCCTCCATTGTTTCTTTGTGAATTGCATATCCAATCTCTCTTCCCAATCCATTTTAACCTCCCCTGATTCTTATAATTACTGTGCAATATTTTATATGTTCTACTAATTACTCCTTTGTTAATGGCAGCTTCTTTTCCAGATTTTACTAAAAACTCTACCAGTGCTGGTCTTTCATTCCCCCCCTATTGTTTTTCTCTTTGTCTACACTCTGATATAAATCCTTGATAGGGAAGCCAATCTCTAACCTGCAGTCCAAACAAATACTTGGCGTCTTCCCATTCTATCATCTTTCCCTCTCTAGTTATTTGCTACCAATACCTTGGTTCCTTTGCCAGTTTTCTCCAATAAATTTCAGCCCCCTCTTGCCTACTGTCTGTATCCCTAATTGCAGTCATCCGTATCAGCAGAATCTCCTTTCTCCATTCCCATGTTGTCTTAGTTCTTAGAACACTTTCTGCTACTTTATGAATACAATATTTTGTATGATTATTGTTATTCTCCTTAAAGGACTGCATCCAAAATCCCAGTCTCTCTACTTGTTTCTTGAGCATCCCCTGTTTCATCATCACCCCTTTCCACTTTGAATTACAATTTTCTACTTGTGCTATGTACAGGAGCCTTAACTGTGTAGCTCTGAAATACCCCTTCAAATTGGGTAATCCCAGTTTCCTCACTTGTTAGGTCTGACCACACCATCACCCTCCTCTAAATAAACACAAACCAGAGACCCCTTCCACACTGTGCACCTTTTTTTTTTTTAATTTTATTTTTTCACCCAAGGTACATTTAGAAACTTCTCTAAGACAGACTTCCTACTCCTAAGTCATACATTGTCAAGCTTCAAATCCCCACTAAACTCGGTTAACTGCACTGAATACACAGCAACATACATCACCATACTATACCAGCATGTAAGCAGCTGAACAGAATCAGATGGAGCTGTACCTTGTAGGAACAAGGAAAGGGCAACCCCCAGAAACAACACCCTCTAAGTGGACACATATCAACATGTTTTACAATAAAAGGAAGATATTTTTAACTGACAATAAGATTAATTCCAAAATGATAAAGTTGTCATCACTGAAATAAGCAAACAAACAAAGGCGCTTAAAAGAATCTACCAAAACCAAGTCCAAGGGTAAAAAAGCCACCCAAGCCAAAGATAATCATAAGCCCTTTTTAGTTATGTTCATAATCTCAAAAGTACAATGCAGCAATGCACTGAGCTGATTGTGAACAATGTTAACTACACTGAGGCTGAAGTAATAGCAAACCTAATGACCAATAAATTCAGCTCAAACTTTACCCCCCCCTCCCCTCCATCTACCCTACAACATATACTGGGAAACTAACACACCTGCAGTTATCACAAAAGACCTAGTCTTAAAAGCGCTATCAAAAGCTAAAAATACTGCATCGATGAGTCTTGACAATATCCCTGCATGCAAATTAGCCACTTCCCTAACACTGTTCGTCCTCAGCTTCTATAAAAGTTCTGCACCAAGTAAATGGATAACAGCTGCAATCATTCCCCTGTATAAGGAAAGACCTTCCACAGACCCAAGCTATTAAAGACCCATAAGTCTGACTAGCCTTAAATGCAAAGCCATAGAAAGACTTATGGAGCTAATCAGTAAGTTCAAAGGGAACCTCCAAACATTGGACTGATCTCAGTGTGGATTCAGCAAGGGTAGAGAACTCTTACTCATCCTGGTGGACTAGATTACTAAAGCAGTGGATGAAGTTAAGATGGCCACACCACAAACTTCAACCTGACCAAAGCTTTTGATAGAGTAGAAAGGTTAAATAAACTGGGAATAAAACCCCTATTGTTGCTTGCTGAATTGTCAAACTGGATAACACATAGGATGCAAGAGATCAAAATGGGGAAAGCTATCTCCACAAAGTGACCAGGTACCCTTAGAATTCCCAGGGTTCAGTGCTGGGACCTCTCCTGTTCGACATCTACTTCTTTGAAGTAAAAGCCAATACAATGGGTTTTTGTTAATTAAGTCTGCAGACGACTGCAAACTAAGAGCAGTCACTGAATCCCCATATGCCACACTCATGGACTGAAATTAAATGCCAAAAATGCACTATCATATCCTTTGGAAAGTTGTCTACCACGGGAAGCTACCACAGACAATACACTGCAAAGAGTTGACCCAGTTGTTTGGGATTTGGGAACTTATGGGGACAGTGACCTCACTTTTGACCAACATATGTCCACTATCATAAAAATTCTTCTATATTGCACAACTGTAAACATAGGGATAGTACCTAGATCTAAATATGCCATTGTCTCCCTTTACTCAGCCCTCTTTATACCAATTAGACTACAATATCCCGTTTGGAATGCATCTGTCCAGACACATGCAACAACTGGAATACCCACAGAGATATCTTACTAAAAGAATAAGAGGCCTAAACAATATGTCCTACATGGTCTGCCTCAAAGCCTTGTCACTACACTCAGTATCCTACAAACTATTACGAAGTGACCTGTCTGACACAAAAGGCATCCTTCAACCCAATACTGATGGGACTACTGCACATGAAAAAGTCAAATGGCATCAGAAATACTCAGTTCAAGCATCTCTCAGAACTTCTGCAATATTGGTGGAATGGTTTAGAGGGACTATATCTTGCAGAGAGTACCACTGCTTTGGCACATAATCCCCATCCTTGTAAAACAAAGTTCATCCCTATCCATATTTAAGTGCATCTTGGATCTATGGCTATATAACAGAAAACTTAACCCAGGCCTACCCGCTGTACTGCTACTAATGAACAGAGGCAGCACCTAAATGCTTTATCCCATGCATAAATCCTCTCAAATTATGTATGGTATAATCCTAGTCATTTCACTAGGGGTATCTATAATTACTACTGATCATGGGATAGGTAAAGCAAAGCTAACATCCAATGGGTTAGGTTAATTCAAGTACCAAAAGGGAAACTAGGCTTAAAATAATCCTAAAGGGCAGTTAGCCTAGTACTTTCCTATGAACCTAAGCAACATTAAACATTCAGGGAACTAAAGAAACAAAATCAACACACAAGGAATAAACCCAGACCAGTTTCAAGGTGGAAATCCTTCTATAGATCTACAACACCCCTGAGAATGTACCATGTCTAACAATTGACATTATCAACACAAGTTTACTGGTGAAAAAAAACAGAAAGGTTACTTCTCTCTTCTCTTCTGAAAAATTCAACCAGGTGGCAAGACAAGCCTGTATGCCACATGCAAGAGCACCAATTGTTACTGAGATTTCCTAGGACAAATGCAAAGGCTTTTAGAAACTCTCCACATGATAAACGGAATAATGTTCTTCCAGCAGAAGCATCTTTGTGCAGGCTAGTGCAACACCATCTGCACTCTAACCTTTGTTTTTGCCTTCTGTGTTCACAGAACCCAGGATCATACTGTGACTCATGTGGTACAAAGTGGACATAACACCTAGGACATGGGGTTAAGAGATTGAGGGGTTCGGTCAAGATTGTATTACAGGCCTTGACAGCCTCATCTAGCCCCTCAGCACTGACCACCTATAATTGCTGATGTAAGACAGGAATCATTAATTCAGGTTCCCACAAGCCACCAGTCCCTAGTCAGGGGATGCCAAGTTAACTCAACTAGAAAGTGAACAAGGCTGCTGTGACCGAACCACATGAAGAGTTCCACCACAAAATCAACTATCTACCTAGATGAAACACTAAGTCCAGTATATGTACTTGTTTATGAATTGCAGATGGAAAAAAATATGATCAAATCCAAAACCTTTCAAATGCTAAAAAATCCAATACATGTCATCACCTGTGGGTTATTGAGGTAACTGGAGAAAAACTGAATCCCTTCATTATGCAATTCCTTTACAAAACCAAAACTCCTTATCAACGTTTAAGATGAAGTCACACAATCAGCCAGCTGGAGGATATCAACACTAAGGAAATAAAGAAATCTATGAACTCCTGATGCAACACCTTCCCACTTGTGGCATGACAGCACAGGAGGAGGCACTGACAGTTTATTCCTCCACTAATAATGTACTCAGAAGAGTAAGTGACTCATACCTTAACCTCTTTCAACTCTATTGTTGAGTGATGGAAGATAGCAGCCCCATTCCTCACACTGACTGAGCTTAGGGCACTGCAGAACCAAGCCAGGGGGGGTCAGACATCACCACAAAAATATGTCCTCTGCATAAGTCAAACTGGGTTTCTGTGATGAATGCCAGGTCAATACCACAAAGCAAGTCAGAAAAAATGTCATACCTGCTCTTTTACCTTGCATTTGAGTAAAGTATCTTCAGTGTGATAGGTGTCCATAGGAGGCCATCATAACAGGCAGCAACAGGGGGTACCTATGTGATCTTTGTCGCAGTGAAGGTTAAGTGCACACTCCCAAAGGCCCACTATGAAGTCTACCTCTTCTGGGTGTTATGTTGAGCCTATTGCCACCCCCAGGATGCACATCAGCATCTTGGCCCCTCCTATATGACACCTGCTCTGACCTTCCTCTCCCTTGAAGATGGGTATGCCCATCCTCCCCTTCTGGCCCTGTCATGTGCCTGATCTACTAATCATACTCAGGTCACCTGGGTCATAGTCAGGACATTATTCCTCTACCTACAGACAACAATGTTACATGCACTTTTGGTAGATCATTAATTTTTATTTTATTTATTTAACATTTGTTGACCGGGAAAGTTCGACTAGGTTCCACAGAGCCTGTTTTTAGTGGAGGCCCGGGGAGAAATACTACAGATGCATGTCTTTGGAATGTGGGAGGAAACTGGAGTACCCAGAGGAAACCCACGCGAACAAAGGGAGAACATGCAAACTCCACACAGAAGGCACCCCAGCCGAGAATCGAACCGGAGAACCTCTTGCTGTGAGGTGACAACATTAACTTCTGCACCACTGCACCGCCCATGCATATTAACATATAAAACAAGTTTCAAAACACTGAAAAATTACATTGGTAAAATCTGTGTGTACTATCCTGACACCAAGTATTTGGCTGAAGCAATATAATTATAGCATTCTAGCTAACATACTTTTTAACTGCATGATGATCCTTTAGATTGTAACTGCAGCTGTATATTCAAGACAGCTGAACTGTACATGCTCCCACTCTAAATCCCCCCCCCCAAAAAAAAAAAAAAAAAAAAAACTAAAGTCCATCACCATCTACACATCCTTGCAACCCTTCCAGTGCAAACTCACCACCTAGCATCCCAACCCAATATTTCTTTATATAACTACGGCATGCTCTTCTTCCCTGGACAAAAAGACATTCTCAGCCCTTGACAGATAACTGTGTAGTGACAAGATCACACTTTTCCCATTAATTTTTAAGGGACTTTCAAAAAATTCCGTAACTTCATCATCTGGTAGCACTTTACCTCCAAAGCTGAAATGCAGCATCTACAACATCAGTCTCTATGACACTGTCAATTCTACAATTCTATTCAGATATTTGGAACAGAAATGCAAAACTGCCCTTCACAGCAAACCTACCCCGTAACAATTCAGACTTTATTCAGAAACAGACTATCTGACTGGCTTCCATAAAATATTCACCTTCTATCTGTGGCTCCAAAAGCAGCTGAAAAGGTACACCAGTTCACTTGCCTAATTAAAATTATACCCACTGGACAAAGTTTCTTTTCAGGAGCAATCAGAGAGCAGTGGCTGGTTGACTTGCTCAAGGTCACACAGTTGGCAAATGAGGGCTGAGAGAATCGAACCCTGTACCACAGGAACTACAATATAGCTCAAAACCTTAACCCTCTGAGACAGCTGTCAGATACAGAAAATAAATTAATAAATGCGGCAGCCCCCATTCTAAAAGTGTTGACCCAAAATAATACTAACTTTTGAAGCTATGAACCTGCATTTAATTTAAATAACATTTCCTTATAATTTCAATAAAGTTCAACATTCAGACACCAAATTTGCAAAATGTCACCCAAGAGAGATCATCCCATTAACAACTGCAGTGCCCTTGCAAATTTCTACATCAAAATGCAATTTTGAAGAGGAAACAAATTAATAGAGCAGCTGTGAAATCATCTTTTCACCTGAAATTATGCAACACATCTTAAGGTAAGTATTTTGAAATTACTGTCCTAAAATATTACTATATGCCAAAGTTAGAACTTTCTATTCCATTTGGTGAACATTTTCCAAGAAACTTTCACTAAAGTCCAGCATGCACCAAAGCTGTAAATGTCATCTACTTTATCAGTCCCCCAAAAAACTATTGAACAGTCCTTGTTTAGCTCCATCTCAAAAGCTGATTTTGTTCAGGAAACATGAAAAAATAATAGCAATTGCAAAACCACCTTTTGATATTAAACTGCACAGCGCCACCCATATGTCAAAATGCAGACAAGTAAGATGAGAATTCCAAATGTTCTGTCCCAAATTACCCAGGGTCACCTTCTCTCACTTTCCCATTTCATGTTCACTGCCTCTCACCTCCTGAGTTATGTTCTCTACAAATTGTCCATGGTCAGTTACTCTCACCTGCAGAATTCATAACCGATGCATTCTGTCCAGAAAAACTAGCCACTTTCCATGATCAAGCTACTCTTTACAGCTTAAACACTTACATTGACAACTGCTCTGGCAAGATGCTATCTTTTGCAATTATTTTTTAAATGAAGGTTTATGTAGTGTATGCTGTCTCAAATTCTCTCCCTCACCCTTCCTCCTTCACTCTGCTGCATAAGTTGCACATCATCTTTCTACACTAGCAAATGTCTGACTACTGCAACAATGAGGCATTTTAACGTCTAGGTTACAACACAGACAGCTAGAACAGCAGCGGAATTAGGCATGGGGGCACAGGGGAGTGCACCACCCCCTTTTTAAAGCCATTCTGTGAAAGAGAAAAAAACAGACACTTCACTGGTCTATTGTTGAAATCGGAAAATGTACTGCCAAAATGGAATATTTCCTTTTCAACTTAACATTTTTTCACTTTTTGCATGAAAGATGAATCGAAGATGTAATTGGAGGTTGCAGTCAAGTGATCTATATGACCATCCTTAACTGCTCCTCCATCTGCATCTCCATTGTGAGTGAAAGTTAATTTGGTGACAGTGAAGATTTAATAGATGGTGAAACAGATTTCTCTCCATTCACCAAGTAACATATTGGTTTGCAGCGATCACTGTCATTGCAATTTTTTTATTCACATAGCTTACTCTGTGATCGCTGTTGTTTTTGTTGATTAAGGCAAACATAAACGAGCATCATTTGCACAACAGGGAATGTGCAAAATGATTTTTGCTTTGGGGGGGAGAAAAGGTCAGACATTTTAGTAAGTTAGTAAATATTTGACTTTGTGGTGAAACATTTATATTGTGGATTTTTTTCTGGTTAGGTGCATACAAGTAATTGTCAGTGTGCACCTTAAAGTTCAGATGCATTGGGGGGGGTATAATGGACTGTGGCATAATTACCTAAGCATCCTGACTCAGCTTTACTATGTAAAAAATAAATAAATAAAATCAAACTGAGATGTCATATTTTAGGTAAAACTCCTCATGGTTTGTGTTCTCTGTGAAGATGGGCTCCAGACAGTCTGTGTGACGTGTGTGAATGTGTGACCGTGTACGCTTGCATGAGTACGTCAGCATGAATGTATGTAAATATGGATGCATGTGTGTGTATGTGCGTGTGCGCGCGAGTGTGTACTGAAAGGAGAAATATGCCAGGTAGAAAGATTTCATATAACATCTATAGAAATAAAAGTTTTAAATAGTGAAGCCAACAGGACCCAGAACTCAGCTACAGGTATAGACCCTTAGGGCTGCCAGTTTTAAAAGCTCTTCATTGTCATCACAATTCAGTTTGGGGAGTTGTAATTTTAAAAGGAACTCATTCAGTAATTGACTGATGTATTGAGCTGTACAAATTAATATGGTATCTCCTAAAAGCTTGTGTGTGTGTCTGTGTGTACGCATGTGTGTGTGTGCATACTCTAGCATTCCTGCATGGAGCATACATACCTCTTAGTTGTCCCTGATGTTGTAGGATATCCCTCATTTTTCTCATACTTTTATGTCCTTCGTAAAAGTTTGGATTTTTCTGGTTAACCAGTGAGGAATTTGAGTTTCATGCTTATGTTCAGAAGCTACTTGTTGATGTAAACCCAGTTGGGTAATGTTTAAAAAACTGTTCCTAACTTTGTCCCTGTGTTGTTTTTTTTTTTTTGCTAGGTCTAAAATCCTTAAACAAAGGGGCAGACATGCAGGGAGTAATATCTCTCTACTGTGCAACATTCTGCAGAACATCTTTTGACTTTTGCCTCACGCTTTTTGCTTTTCCTGATGCTTTGATAACTCACTGGTGATTGCAAACAAGTTAATAATGTCCAACATTGGATCTTCATATTTGTAACTGTTCAGAAAATGCATAACTTCTTCTATTACCTTTTTAAGTGACTTAGAGAAATGAAAAAAAATTGTCCACAGTTTTGCCCGCATTCTTTAGCTTTGACAAGAAGTCAGGAGTAAGGAAGTTAACCACAACACTCAGCTATTTCTGATTCTACCTTGTGTGTGTTTGTGTATACTTTAAATTAGTAGAAAAAAACATTGTCTACTAGCAAAATATTGACTACACTGTTGACACCACAGTACACATGCTCCAAGAAACAGCAATGGTGCAGGCAAACTTAGTTTTTAAAAATTCTAAAATGCATCATTTTTTAAAGGAGGCATAACCCCATGCTTATTACATATGCTAACTCCAAGATCACACGAACACAAGGCAAGGGTTAATTTCCCAAACCTGGGAATTGTGGGATCTCGCACAACTGCCGATCAATCAGCTGCTTAGTCAACAATATACGATCAACTAAACAGCTCTCGACCACTCATTCACTCACTCATTCACATTAGTCCCGTCTCTCTATGATGAGTGTGAGTGTGTGTGTGTGTGTGTGTGTGTGTGTGTGTGTGTGTGTGAGAGAGAGAGAGAGTGTGAGTGAGTGTGTGTGTGTATATATATATATATATATATATATATATATATATATATATATAATTGGATAAATTTATGGCACTGTTCCTGATTTTCTGGAAAATCACTGAGGATAATAGACAAGTCAATAACGTCACAAATTATAGTTTCATACGTACTGTTCGGAAAATGCATGCTGATGCAAAACATGTTCATTTAATTTCTTAAGTGAGTTAGACTAATTAATATTTTACATTGGAAGGTTATAAAATCATATATAAACACACTGCATGGCTTTGCAAACTGACAGGAATGGTATATTCATGTGTGTGTATGCCTGTGTTTGTGTGCATTTTTGATGTTGTGCGTGTGCAGCAGAGAGAATTATTTAAATTCTGCTTAAATACTTAAGTTGTACTTATAGTGCTCAGCTTATGAACCACCTTCCCCTTCACAACCTACTAGAAAACTGTCAACACGGATTTAGACCTTTTCACAGCACCTCTACTGCCTTGCTTTCCTTTACAAACTATATCAACGAAAACCGCAGTAATAATATCCTCTCCTCTGCAGTCTTCGTTGACTTATCAAAAGCTTTTGACATGGTTAGCCACCATATCCTTCTACACATCCTAGTCCCACTCACTAAATCCACTATCCATGAACTGGTTCACATCCTACCTAGAAAACAGACAGCAGGCTGTACTCTGGAAAAACACTATCTAATCACCTACCAATCTCATTAGGTGTCCCGCAAGGCTCCATATTAGGCCCTCTCTTGTTTTCCATTTACATCAATGATCTCTACTCTGCCATTCCACTCTCCACATGTATTCAATACGCAGATGATTCTACTATTGTCTACTCAGCCTCCTCTCTAGATGAACTACAATCCCAAACACAAAAAGCTTTCAATACAGTAGAAAACTGGTTCGCCAACTGCTGCCTCTTACTAAACGCTAAAAAAACTAAACTTTTACTCTTCACACCCACCCAAAAAGACTACCCCTTTACACTTCACCCTCACATCTAATAATGGCACCCTTATTTCCCCTGATCTGACCACTAAACTCTTAGGAGTCACAATTGACAATAACCTCAACTTTGACCCACACATAAATACCACAGTAAAAGTAGTCAACAGAAAATTAGGATCCCTCTATAGAATAAAACCATATCTAACACCATTAGCTAAATCCACTATAGCTAGAACTCATTTACTTTCAACCCTTCTTTATGCATCTCCCATCTACACTAACCTCTCCAAAAAGAACCTCAACAAACTAGCTTTATCCTATAATAACATTGCCAGATTTGCTACTAGCTCCCCTTATAGAACTCATCACTGTCTTAATCTAAAACAACTAGGCTGGCTTGAACTTTCAAATCTGATACAATTTCATCAACTCTCAATAACTCACAAGGCCCTTAATCAGCCCAACAATACTCCCATACTCTCTAGCTTTATTACACCATATAGTAATCTCAAAAAGTTATGATCCTGAAACAAAATCCTTATGAATATAACTAAATCCAAAAATTTAGCAGGTGATTCCTTGTTCTCTAACTCTGTTGGAAAAGTATGGAATCAATTACCACCTGATCTTACATCCCAGACCTCTCTCCCACTTTTTAAAAGACATCTAAAACACTACTTCAATAACCACTGGTTATGCTCCTGTTGTAACCCTAACATTTTCTTGTCTCTGACCTTCTACATTCTCTAAATACTAAACTTCTTAAAATACCTTAATATCCTTTTCTCTCATATAAATTATATAAGTGTACTATCAAACTAAGACCTACTAAGATTTGTTAAAAAAAAAAAAAATTTATTCCTCTATATTTTTAATACAGAATTTATAATACAACTCTTTGTTATAATTAGCTGTTTAAAACTGTTTTTGATGTCATCATTATTGCTGCATAAGACTGTCTCTATGCTTTTTCTTACATTGTATGTTATTTCCTGGAGCTTTTCTCCCCGGGCCTCTACTGAAAATGGACATATATCCAGTTAGACTAGCCCGGTCAACAAATGTAAAATAAAATAAATAAAATAAATAAATAGTGATAATACTTTGCTCTTTCTGCCTTTTTCCATGTTTTAGCCAAAAAAGTTATGTTTACATTTTTAGTTTGCTCTGGAACCTTCATCTTGTATTTAATTTGCAGTTGTGGGAAGATTGTGTTTCTACATTATTCTGCACTTCTATTTCCCCAAGTAAACTTACTTATAAAAGCTAGTCTTTAGAATTTTAAACACTGCTTGTGGCAGGACTGTACAGTGCTACTAAATTTGAGCCTTATTTAGGTATGTATTGCTGCATTTTTCTATAAACATTGTTACTGGTAAATTTTTGCTGCTTTAAAGTGTTGTAGGAGTTCAATAGTGAGAGAATTGTTTTCCTGATCCAGTTTGCACTTCATTGATTTTATTTTCTGCTCATTTACCTGCTTAAAGTTGCATTCTTTGCATCTGCCCCCTCCCCACTCAAACATTAAGCTAAAGTTTCTGAAAGAGATACAATATTCACTTTATTTGACTAGATGCCTCTCTAGCTCGCTTGCTTGTTCCCTTGAAATTTTATTCTCAACTGTCTTACTGTTGTGGTCTTTTAAGGCTGCCTCTCCGGCCTCTACCCCTTATGGTAATCTGATTTCCAAAGCCCCTCACCCCCCCTGTTTCATTGCTGTTGTTTGTTGTATAAGCTATTTAAATACTCTCCCCACCCACTGTTTTCCATAGATCTAGGACAGTGAGTGCCATCCAGGCAAAGTACTTTTGATTGCTAAATTGTACTTCTTGTGCGGTTTCCTGCTTTTATTTGTGCATTTTAGTGTATTTTTGAAAAAAATACTCTTCCTCTCACTGTTACTGCTGTAAGACTGTCTTAAAATCTCCTTCATCAAGGTATTTCCAAGCTCACTGTAATTGCTTTCTGGTAGCACTGCACTTGCTGGTATCTTCTACTGTTTTTTTAGATTAGGAGGACTGGGTTTCTTCATCTTGGGGAAGGAGGTATTTGCCTGGTCTATGTAAGTTGGGAAATGCACAAAAGGACTTGCAGCACTGTGACAAGGTGAGGTACTGCCATCTGTGCCAGGGAGACTAGGACAGTGCATATGTAACATATACCAGCATAGTTAGATGGAGTTTTGTGGAGGATTTTGTGTCATTTTTCACTATTACACTGATTTGTGTAGATCCTTGTGTTACAAATGTATCAACAGTATTATAACTGATTCAGTGTTTAAACAACGAATTCTGGAAGGGAACAATAGAAGTTTTTGAGTTTGTTCTGTGGCTTTTGGATGCTGCATCACATCTTAGCAAAGCTGTGAGTGGGTTTGAACTAATGAGTCATTATCAAACATAATAATTGTTCTCTGGACAGGATTTCTGGGCAACTAGGCCAACACTGATGTTTAATAATTATATTACCAGTTTTAACAATGTTATCCAGTCTGTGAAGTCTGCCTGCCACAACATTTTTTTACGTAAATCTGATAAAATTAAATGTGACATGGAGTATGTCTCATCTGGGGTATACCCCAAGCCACCAGGTCACCATAACAACGAAGAGGATTCCAATACTGCCATTGGTTCTTCCCTCGGAGGTCAGCAAGAGAAAGTGACATCAGCGAACGGCTCCATGGCAGAACAAGCTCCTTTGTGGGGAGCAAATGCCGAGGAGGTCTGAGAGAATACATCAACAAAACAAATCCCAAGGCTTATATCCTTGGCAATGGCAGAACAAAAAGGATTAATTTTATGTGAGAGAGGGAACGCGACCAAAGAGAGGGAAGGGTTATTATCAGAATTAATGGAACCCAATGAGATGTTTGGGTTGGACATTCAGACTGTCCAGGTGATTAAAAATGCATCCGGAGACTGTAATGTATACAACTTTTCTGGCAAGTTGATTACTGTGGATCATGTGAATGTTCTATCAAAAGGTTTAACCTTTGTTCCGGACCACGTTACATCTGTATTAAGTGAATTGAATCTTTTAATATGCAAATTAAATTTGTCATTGTTTTTTTAATAGTGATTGGATGTCCTAGGAGTCAGGGTTTGAGTAGGCAAAGTTGTTTTAACCCACCTTTAAATTATCACATACAGCTTTTTGAGAAAATTTGTGAATATGAATTACGTGAGGGCATTTTGAATAATATATCCGAGAATTCCAATTTTTGTAATTTGAGTGAAGCTGAAATTCAGTTGTTCAATGATTTAAGGTGAGACAAGGACATTCGCATTATGGCACCTGATAAGGGGGGCGGGATAGTTGTGATGAATAGACATCACATCTTTGTAATATCAACAGTATGTTAATGGATGATATGTACCAGAATGTCTCCCGTAATGAAGTTAATGTTGCCTTTCATAAAACTGATTTAATGTTACAAGACATGCAATTTCAAGGGGAGATTAATGAGAGGGATTATGCCTATATGTACAGTGACAAACCTGTTTTCGCAAGTATATTTGGTATTCCCAAAATACAAAAAGACATCAATAATCCTCCATTTCATCCTAATGTGAGTGGTACTAGATCAGAGACTTACTATACTGGTAAATGGATTGATTATTGTATGAAAGATGGTATAGGAAAAATCTCACATATTAGTAAAGATTCTTGGCATTTTTTAGAGAGGTTCAAACAAGGCCCCTTTTCCGATGATGCCATTTTTTGTAACTACTGACGTCCACAATTTGTTTTCTGTCATCCCTTATGATAAGGGACTGAAATGGTTCGAAAAGTTGTTCAGTATGGGTTATTCCAACATCAAAGTCAATTGCTTAGTGACCCTTATGGAAATCATTCTCAAAAATAATTTTATTTTGAGGGCCAGATTTTCAAACAATCTACAGGTGTTGCCATGGGGGCTGCCTGCACCCCCTTCCTTTGCCAATTTACATCATGACACACTGGGAAAACAATTTTGTATTTAATAGTAATTTTTCCAGTTCCTGGATTCCTTATAATAGATTTTAGGATGATATATTTATTTTGTGGGTTGATACAGTGGACAGATTAATGGAATTTTTAGATTATAACAACAACACAGTCAGTTTTTTTTGAAATTCTTATATCATTATGAGGTTAATTCCATTTCTTATTTGGACTTGGTTCATCAGTGTTTTTCCTCCAATATTTTTCGTAAACCCACGTTTTCTAACTCCTACTTGCATTTCTTGAGTTGGCACCCTGGTTTTCAAAAGAAAGCTGTAGTAATAGACCAGTTGGCTAGACTGGCAAGAATGGTGTCCAATCTGGAGAATTTTCATTTAGAATGTGAAAAATTGTTAAATATGTTTCATTGTAGGGGCTATCCAGATGAATTTCTGGATGAAATTCACTGGGAGGTGAGGAACAAGAGACTTAGTGGTTTTTACAACCCAATTCTGTGTATCACGAAGAATAGTATCCCCTGTGGTCAGGTTGAGTCCAAGGATGGATTAGATGTTACAAGTTGTGGAAGAAATGTTCATCGTTTCATTACCACTTTCTTTGGATTCCCCTTTTATGGTTAAATGTATTTATAAAAACTGGAATTTAATTTTCAGTGATGTTAGTTTATTGAGTAAACTGGGTGTTAAACCTCATATCACATATAAGAAGGACAAATCTTTTAAATGTTTTTTTGAGAATAAGTGTGTGAACATCAGAAACAACAATTCCAGCACTCCTTTTGGTACACGGATGTGTGGAACTTGTTCCCAAGGGCCATTTGATTAATGATTCTACTGTGATCCAAATTTGAATTAGGAAATACAGGTTAAATGGACATTATTCATGTTACACCAAGAATGCTGTATGACACAGTGTTTACTATGTACAAGTTTTTATGTCAGTACAACTTGTAGGAATTTTAGAAAGAATTTATAAACACTGTGCTGACATTAACAATAAGAAAACTTCCAATGCCTTGTTTAGGCATGTGGAGATGAATCCTGGACATCATTTAAATTTTTTGGTCTTGGATCAAGTTAAACAGGATGCACAGGGTTATGTGATAGATGCACATTTAGACAAAGTAGAGCTCAAATGGCAGTTAATATTGGATGCCACTACAAGCCCTGGTTCGAATGATACTTGTTCCATTGTTCCTTTATTGAGACTTGTGTTTTATTATGCTGCTTAAATTACACCAATACTTACAGGAGTTTACATTTATATATTTACATATTTTAAATGTTTCCTATTGTTTTAAATGAATTTATTTTTAGGAAACTCATTGCTATGTTACAGGGGTATTCCTTTAACAGTTTTACATTTAATTAAAAATTGAAGTATTATTCGATCAACCAAATGAGGTTTCTGATGTGATTATATAAAAGGCTGTTTTTTGAATTTTAAAATTGTTCTGAGGAAGTTTCTGTATTCAGAGACGAAAGCACTCAACAATAAAGTATTTCATGGCTGAATTCTGGTTGGAGTCATCCTTGGATTGTTTCAAAAGCTCTAAGTGTGTACTGTACCAGAGTCAGGTGATCAAATGTGATGTCATTCTATAACCAGCACAGTTTTTGTTTTGTTTTCTTTTCTTTGGAACCTGAAGTTCTATGTCAGTTATCAGAGTTCAGTCAGGTAGAAGCTCATCATCTTGCCTTGTGTAAGCATATCGGCATCCTTTCCTGCCTTGCTGTATTTATTAAGTTAGTTAGGAAACAATTATTCTTTAGACAGCCAGGAAATACAGTAAGATTAGTTAAGTACTGTTTTTCTGTATCTGTGTGAATCTGGCCAACTGTGTTATTTCTCCTGTGACTAATACTCTGGTGTTTATTGTACTTGGATATTTAATATTCTTAGGTTTTCTATTTTATTTATTATTAAATATTTTATACCTTTCAATGTGGCTGGTCTTTTAAAGAATACTTTGGTAACATCTTGAGAGTACTTGTGTTTACTTCAATGATGCCTTGGCCACTCCGAAAAGCCTTGCTGCTTTGGTTATAATCTACCATTTATATTAGTATTGTTTTACTCAGCATAATTAGATACCCTTGTAAGAGCTTTAGAGTGGTTGACTAATGGCAGTCTGGTTACCTTACAGTCTGGGCAGAAGGGGCACAGTAAGTAAATCTGTGCCAGCCTTTCCTAGGTGTGTGTGTGTGTGTGTGTGTGTGTGTGTGTGTGTGTGTGTGTGTGTGTGTGTGTGAAAATCAAATACCCAGGCGTGGGTTTGTCAACTACTTGGAACTGGGACACAGCACACCAAATTGTGTCTTGTTTGGGATCTGGAGAGAGAGTCCAGTCCCAGGTCTGGAATGTGTTCCCTGTGTGCTCTTGGGGGAAACTGTGCTTGATGCAGAGAGATGCATTTGAAAATAATGTGTAAACCCATAATGACTGCCTCTCACTGTTGTCAGTGGTGAGGATTGAGGTTCCTTGATTACTGGCCTGGGGTAGACAGGCCATCACAAGGACAGTGATAGTACTGGCCAGAGCGCTCATTATTTGTTTTTCTTTTTGTATGCTGCTATAACTTTTGTATGTTTGTGTGGGTTAGCAGTGAGATTTTCCATATGGAACAGACCATAAAACTGTACCTGTAAAACAGTAACATAGAGCAAGTACCTTGCATGCCGACATGTTTACAGGAGCTAGTTGGGCATTGAGTGGCAATGCCTACAGACTTAGTACATTTCAGTACTGTGCTTGCTTTACAGTTAGTAGAATTTAGTACTGTTTAGCATAATCTCTCCCAATAAAGCAACTTTATTAGTCTGCATCAAGAAAGCACCCATAATAGCCTTCTAACCTAAATACACGACCCTTTTGTATCTCACCAATCAAAGGACTGGACATAGTATGGTAATGCATTTCTGTCATAATTAACTTCCCCTGCAATTTCATTCTCCCATGGCAGTGGTATTTTACGCTGATAAGTTAGGACATGATTCTTGAAAATTTTAGTGGTTGTAATGGACTAAGCCACTTCTGGTATTGTGGTGACAGTGTCTGTGATAATATTAGCACTAAGCGGCCAAGGCAGTAAGCTAAGCTGCCTCCCTCTTCCCAGGATTGGCAAACCATCTTGTGTGTGTGTGTGAGTGAGTGAGTGAGTGAGTGAGTGAGTGAGTGAGTGAATATATATATATATATATATATATATATATATATATGTGTGTGTGTGTGTGTGCGTGAATATTATATATATATATATATATATATATATATATATATATATATATATATATATATATATATAATCCACAGATTTGTATTTTAACAAGAGGGAAGAGCATAGGGTGACATACAAGAGTGGAGGAAGATGCACACAGGTGGATTATATCTTATGTAGAAGGGCCAGTCTGAAGGAGACTGGAGACTGTAAATTGGTGGCAGGGGAAAAGTACAGTTTTGTACCTACCATAAATGTAGATGTTCGAAGATCCACATTGCTGCAGTCCTAACACTTGGGTAGTTCGCTGTCTCAGCCCGGCCCGGAATAAGAAAAGTTACGCGCCGGTCATATCTGACGCCAGCGCGTCAGGACGCCTACAAATATATCCTCAGTCTTTTCTTGCCCCAGATGTCAGAAGACCCTAAAAGATAAAACACCAAACACTCCTGTACCAAATATATATACAATATATACAATTTACAAAGTACAACCCCACCACACCACCCCAAACACAGAGGGAGGGAGCAGCAATGTGGATCTTCAACATCTACATTTATGGTAGGTACAAAACTGTACTATGTTCTTCATCCCACATTGCTGCAGTCCTGTAGAATCCCTATGCAGAGGTTAGGGAGGCTGGCAAATCATAAAGAAGCTGGAGCTGTCAACATGCCCTGCAAAATAGCCGTGGCAAAACCAGCCCTAGATTTAGAGTAGAGAGGAAGGTGGTAATGCTTAGAGAAAGTATGCACTGAACTCCAAGTAGCTGCCTCCAAAATATGAAATGCTGTTGAAGTGGCAGTAGCCCTAGTGGAATGAGGCCTAATCCCAGCTGGAATCACCTTGCCATGATGGGAATAACAAAATGCAATGCAAACCCAATCCACTTAGAAATAGTTTGTTTTGACACAGGCTTGCCCTGAGAACTCAAAGCAAAAGAAACAAACAACTGCTGAGACTGCCTAAAATCCTTAGTCCTGCTTAAATAATAACGCAACTGCCTGTGTACATCTAAAGTGTGCAAAATCTTTTCCCTTATTTTGGGGATCTGCATAAAAAGTAGGCAAATGAATAGTTTGGTTCAAAGCCACACTAGAAACCACCTTAGGCATAAAGGAAGAATTAGTACGTAATGATACCCTATCCTTAAATCAAAAAGGCTCAACCATAAGGGCCTGCAATTCAGAAACCCTTCTTGCAGAAGTAATGGCCAACAAAAAGCAGTCTTCCATGACAAGTATTTCAATTCAGCAGTAGCCTCAAAGGGTTGAAGAGTAAGTTTCTCCAACAAAAAATTGAGGCCCCAAGCAGGAGTAGGAGCTCTACGGGGGGGTCTTATATTCTTTGCCCCTCTAAGAAATTGCTTGAACAAAGGATGAGAAAACAATGGTGGGTCACAATCATAGTGAGCTGAAATTGCTGCAGCATGAATCTTAATGGAAGAGAAAGACAAACCTTTGTCCAATAACTCAGTAAGATATTGAAGAGCCACACTCAAATTAGGCTCAGAAACCTCCAAATCCTTTGCTGCACTCCAAAATAAAAATCTCTTCCATTTTTCTGTACACTTTCCTTGTACTAGGTCTTCTGGCTTCCATAATCACATTCAAAACTTGTTGAGGAAGTTGAGACCTGCTGTGGTTCAAAACAGAATATGCCAGGCTGTTAGATGAAGAGAGTGAAGCTTGACATTGAGTAGATGACCGTCCCTCTGAGACAATAGGTGTGGAATCAAAGGTAAAGGCCATGGAGGCTTCCTTACCAGACTCCTCAGTAATGGGTACCAGTGTTGCGAGGCCAATCTGGAGCTATTAAAATCATCCTTGGCTTGTCTTGTCTGACCTTTAGGAGTACCTTTGGGAGGAGAGGCAGAGGTGGAAAGGCATACACATGAAGATTTTTCCAACTGAAAGAAAGAGCATCCACTTTCCAAGCTGTGTGATGAAACCTTTAAAACTTTGGCAGCTGGTGGTTTAGTGGAGAAGCGAACAGATCTATGTCTGGAGTTCCCCATGACACTGTCAATTTCCGAAATACATGAAGATCCAGTTTCCACTCGTGGGGATCCATGATTTGCCTGCTTAACACATCTGCTAAGGAGTTCTGTGCTCCCGGCAGAAACCTTGCCTGAAGATTTAGTTGCAAGCTGAGCGCAGTCTCCCACAAAATCATTGCTTGCCTGCACAGAGGATAAGAATGTGTTCCCCCTTGTTTGTTGATGTACCACATGACAGTTGTGTTGTCTGTTAGAATCAACACCTGCCCTGGAAGAAGTAACTCCTTGAAAGCCAATAATGCAAACTGGACTGCTAACATCTCCTTCATGTTGATATGTAGATGCTGTAGTCTGGGAGGCCACTTGTCTTGTATCCACTTTCCATTCAGATGAGCTCCCCAAGCTATGTCTGAGGCATCTGTCGTTAGAATCTGACTCGCCTCTGGCCGGGTCACAGAGAGTCCTTTGTTTAGGTGACATTCCTGAGCCCACCACAAAAATTCCTTTTGAATGCAAGGTATTATTTGAATGACAGTGTCCAAATCCTGGCAGTGCTGTGTCCATACATTTTTGAGATACCATTGCAGCTTCCTCATATGCAGTTTGGCATTGGGAAGCACCAGAATACAAGATGCCATGAACCCTAAGGAAGGACTGTCCTTGCAGTCAGCCCGGACTGAAGAGATAGTTGATGGAAGTAAAGGGAAAGATTCTTTTGTTTGTCCGGGGTTAAAAAGGCCATCTGGGTTGCTGTATTCAGTTCCACACCCAGAAAGCACATGTCTTGAGAGGGTACTAGACTGGACTTTATTTCGTTCACAGAATACCCCAGGCATCTTAGCACTGCTATCACATATTCCAAATGCTGAAAAGGACCTTTTCTTGAGCCAGAATCAGGCAGTCGTCCAAGTAAGGAAAGATTTGTATTCCTTTTAGCCTGAAGTAAGCTATCACTGGAGCCAGAACTTTTGTGAATACTCTGGGCGCAGTAGATAAGCCAAAGGGCAATGCAGAGAACTGATAATGGGAATTCCCAGCGAATACTTCCTGCAACTTAGTCTGATAGGCACATGAAGGTAAGCCTCCTTGAGATCTAAAGTTACCATCCAATGATCTTTTCCCAGCAGAGGTAAAAGCTGTTGTAACGTCAACATTTTGAACTTGGGAATGTCCAGATAAGTGTTGAGGATAGATAAATCCAAAATTGGTCTCCACGTGTTCCCCTTTTTGGTACTAGGAACAGGCAAGAATAAAATCCTAGGCCCCTTTCTGGTACAGTTTTCTTTGTAGAGGAGGAATGTCTGGCATGCCTTTGAAAGGAGGCAAGGTATGGAAATAAAACCTGTAACCGTGGTGAATGATATCCAATACCCATCTGTCTTGGGTAATTAAACTCCAATTTTCTTTGAAAAGTGCCAGCCTTCCTCCCAAAGGTGCTGCCATGGCAGCTGAAAAGGTCATTGGGTCTGTTCAGGACTGACCCCTGCCCTCACCAGAGACTGAGCCTGTTCTAGGCCTAAAGAACCTTGAGCTCTGACGTCTAGACCTACCCCTAGACTGGGAATCATAAGAAGGATATGTCCACCCTTAGTAGGCCAATTTCTACTAAACTTGGAGGCTGAACCTGCAAAAATCTTTAACAGTCTGCATAGACTTAGCCTTGTCCTCCATTTTAAACTGCTTCCAAACAACACATCAGATTGTACATCTAAAATCCTTGTCTTAACATGCTCAGCCAAATTCTGATCCCTCAGCCAGGCGTGCCTGCGAAGAACAGAACCAGTGGCAGCCACCCTCGAGAGGCCTGTACAGCATCAAAACCACATTGCAAAGAATGCTTACCCACCTGTTCAGAAACATGAACTAAATCCTGCAACTCTTTACACTCAATACCTTCCAGAGCATCCACCTTAGACTTCAATTGTGAAAGGAGATAATTTTGGTATTTTAACATGTGGAACTGGCAATTCAAAGCCCTCATGGCTAAAGTGGAAGAAGTATACACCTTCTTTCCCCATCTATCCAAAGCCCTTGCCTCTTTATCAGGAGGAACAGGATTTTTAACAACAGAAGCCTTAACACCTTTAGGCCCCTGAGAAACAGTTTCTGGGTCTGCCCTAGGACTCTTAAAAGATACTTATGAGCTTCAGGCACCCTATAATACCTATCCGGTTTAACTGGGGCAGGAGGCAAAGAATCAGGGTTCAGGGAAGCCTCTGCAAAAACATCTTCCACCACATCCAGAACAGGAGGTATAGCCAAAGGCCTATGCTGGGGTAAAACAAAATTCCCTAAGCCTTTTCCTGGAATCAGAGAAATCTTGACCTTCCCATTTAAAATGCTCCCTCATGGAATGAAGAGTCTCTGAAAAGAAAAATCCTCAGGAGGAGAAGCCGAAGGAGTAGAATCATCTACATCAGAATCAGAATAAGGAGGATACTCCTGTAAGTCTTCAGCCGAAGACTCAGAAGCCTCGAACACTGCTCAAAACTCTCAAGCTCAGGTTCCACCCTAGGCCTCTTATCAGGAGGGGCATAGAACCTCTAATCATAGTAATCAAATCTTCTGCCATTTTAAGCATATGTTTCTTAGGCAGAGACCCTGAAGAACTAGGAGAAACACCCACTGAAGTTAAACCTGGCCTGCCTCTCAGAAGCCTTGGAAACAGAAGGGAGGGCCTAACCACCTTAGGAAGGGAGGGAGAACAGCTACCTGAGAAGCCCCTCAGCCTGGCCTACCTCCTGAGAGGACACATCTTGTAACAGTAAAGTCTCTCCCTGAGACTCCAAAGAAACTTCTGGCAGAACCTCCGGCTCCACCTCTAAAGAACCGGCGTCCGGGACAGACGGTTCTTCCAACCTAGGCTTTGCTGCTTTGTCCTTGCGCTTTTAGGCGAAGCGTGGAGCATCCGGCGGCATTTTATAATTACAACGCTTCCCAAAACTAACCTGGCACAGTCTAATCTTCTCTTTATAGTGCGTTTGTTAAATCTAGCACAAGGACATCCAACAACGTCGTGCTCAGGCCCTAAGCAAGGTATACACAAGGTATGGTAATCCCTATGAGGTATCTGTTTCCCACAAGAAATACAATTATTCACTTTTTCTGACATCCGGTAAAATACTGAGGCAAGAAAAAACCAAAATATTGTACTTAGCCAACTTTGATTCGGTCTGAAACTCCGACTTCAGAAAATTTCAGAACGCCAACCTGCACATACTGCTTCTGCATCGGACCATGCGGCAAAGACTGAGGATATGGCGGTCATGCGCATTTGTACCCCCTGGCGTCAGACTAATCTTGACCGGGGCCGACTGGGACAGCGGACTACCCAAGTGTTAGGACTGCAGCAATGTGGGATGAAGAACATCTGTAGTTAGGCAGCATAGGATGGTGGTTTGTAGGATGACATTGGTGATCAAGAAGAGGAGGATGAGTGTGAGGGCAGCACCAAGGAGCAAATGGTGGAAAATTAATAAGGTTAATTGTGAGGTGGAGTTCAGGGAAGAGTTAAGACAGGCACTGGGTGACAGTGAAGAGTTACCGAATAGCTGGGTAACTACAGCAGAGCTAGTAAGAGGGATGGCTAGAAAGGTGCCTGGTGTGACATCTGGAAAGAGGAAAGAGAAAGGAGGACAAGGAGACCTGGTGGTGGAATGAATAAGTTCAGGAGAGTATACAGAGAAAGAGGTTGGCGAAGAAGTGGGATTGTCAGAGAGATGATGAAAGTAGACAAGAGTATAAGGAGATGAGGTGCATGGCAAAGAGAGAGGTGGCAAAGGCTAAGGATAAGGATAAGGCCTATGAAGAGTTGTATAAAAGGTTGGACACTAAGGAGGGAGAAAAGGACCTATACCGATTGGCTAGACAAAGGAACCGAGCTAGTAAAGATGTACAGCAGGTAAGGGTGATAAAGGATAATGAGGGAAACGTACTCACAAGTGAGGAGAGTGTGTTGAGCAGATGGAAAGAGTACTTTGAGGGGTTGATGAATGAGAGATTGAGAGGGAGAGAAGGTTAGATGATGTGCGGATAGTGAATCATGAAGTGCAATGGATTAGCAAGGAGGAAGTAAGGATAGCTATGAAGAGGATGAAGAATGGAAAGGCTATTGGTCCAGATGACATTCCTGTGGAAGCATGGAGGTGTTTAGGTGAAATGGCAGTGGAGTTTTTAACTAGATTGTTTAATGCAATCTTGGAAAGTGAGAGGATGCCTGAGGAATGGAGAAAAAGTGTTTTGGTACCGATTTTTAAGAATAAGGGTGATGTGCAGAGCTGTAGTAACTACAGAGGGATTAAATTGATCAGTCACAGCATGAAGTTATGGGAAAGAGTGGTGGAAGCAAGGTTATTAGTGATCAGCAGTACAGTTTCATGCCACGAAAGAGCACTACAGATGCAATGTTTGCTCTGAGAGTGTTGATGGAGAAGTACAGAGAAGGTCAGGAGGAGTTGTCTCTTTGTGGATTTAGAGAAAGCATATGACAGGGTGCCTAGAGAGGAGTTGTGGTATTGTATAAGGAAGTTGAGTGTGTCAGGGAAGTATGTAAGAGTGGTACAGGATATGTACAAGGGTAGTGTGACTGCGGTGGGAGTGACGGATGCATTTAAGGTGGAGGTGGGATTACATCAAGTATCAGCTCTGAGCCCTTTCTTATTTGCAATGGTGATGGACAGGTTGACAGACGAGATCAGACAGGAGTCCCCGTGGACTATGATGTTTGCAGATGACATTGTGATCTGTAGTGACAGTAGGGAACAGGTGGAGGAGACCCTTGAGAGGTGGAGATATGCTCTAGAGAGAAGAGGAATGAAGGTCAGCAGGACTAAGACAGAATATGTGTGTGTGAATGAGAGGGAGGATAGAGGAATGATGAGGATGCAGTGAGTAGAGGTGGCGAAGGTGGATGAGTTTAAATACTCGGGATCAACAGTTCAGAGTAATGGTGAGTGTGGAAGAGAGGTGAAGAAGAGAGTACAGGCAAGATGGAGTCAGTGGAGAAGAGTGTCAGGAGTGATTTGTGACAGACGAGTACCAGTAAGAGTGAAAGGGAAGGTCTACAAGAGGGTAGTGAGACCAGCTATGTTATATGGGTTGGACACAGTGGCACTGACAAAAAGGCAGGAGTCAGAGCTTGACGTGGCAGAGTTGAAGATATTAAGATTTGCACTGGGTGTGACGAGGATGGACAGGATTAGGAAAAAGTATATTCGAGGGTCAGCCTAGGATGGAAGGTTTGCAGACAAAGCCAGAGAGGCAAGATTATGTTAGTTTGGACATGTGCTGAGGAGGGATGCAGAGTATATTGGGAAAAAGATGCTAAGGATGAAGCTGCCAGGTAACAGAAAAAGACGAAGGCCTAAGATAAGGTTTATTGATGTGGTGAGAGGACATGCAGGTGGTTGGTGTAACAAAGCAAGACGCAGAGGGCAGGTAGAAATGGAAACATTTGATCTGCTCTGGCGACCCCAAACGGGAACAGGCGAAAGAAGAAGATAAAATCCACAGATATGCACACAATGTATTATATGTGTCTGTCTGTGTTTCTCTCTCTCTGTGTATACAGTGGATATAAAAAGTTTACATACCCATGTTAAAATGCCAGGTTTTTGTGATATAAAAAATGAGACCACAATAAATAATTTCAAAACTTTTACACCTTTAATGTGACCTATAACCTGTACAATTCAATTGAAAAACAAACAAATCTGTTAGGGGAAAAAATATAAAAAATAAACATACAATACGCTGGTTGCATAAATGTGCACACCCTTAAACTAATACTTTGCTGTAGCACCTTTTGATTTAATTCCAACATTCAGTCTTCTTGGGTAGGAGTCAGCATAACACATTTCGACTTGCTAACATTTTTCCACTCTTCTTTGCAAAAGCACTCCAAATCTGTCAGATTGTGAGGGTATCTCTTGTGCACAGCCCTCTTCAGGTCACCCCACAAATTTTCTATTAGATTTAGGTCGGGGCTCTGGCTGGGCCATTCCAAAGCTTAAATTTTCTTCTGGTGAAGCCATTATTTTGTTGCTTTGGATGTATGCTTGGGGTCACTGTCGTGTTGAAAGGTGAAATTCCTCTTCATCTTCAGCTTTCTAGCAGATGCCTGAAAGTTTTGGGCCAAGTGACTGGTATTTGGAACTGTTCATAATTCTCTCCACCTTGACTAAAGTCAAGTCCCAATTGAAGAAAAGCAACCCCAAAGCATGATACTGCCACCACCATGCTTCACTGTGGGGATGGTGTTCTTTTGGTGAAGCAAAGTTTTGTTTTTGCACCAAATGTACCTTTTGGAATTGTGGCCAAAAAGTTCAACCTTGGTCTCATCACACCATAACAAATTTTCCCACATGCTTTTGGGAGACTTGATGTATTGTTTTGCAAATTTTAGCCGGGCCTGGAGGTTTTTCTGTGCAGGAAAAGGCTTCCGTCTTGCAACCCTACCCCATAGCCCAGACATATGTAAAATAAAGGAAATTCTTGTCACATGTAGCACACAACCAGTACTTGCCAGAATTTCCTGCAGCTCCTCCTTCAGTGTTGCTGTAGGTCTGTTTGCAACCTCCCTTACCAGTTTTCGTCTCGTCTTTTCATCAATTTTGGAGGGATGTCCAGTTCTTTGCAACGTCACTGTTGTCCCAAATTTTCTCCACTTTTTGATGACTGTCTTCACTATGTTCCATGGTATATCCAATGCTGTGAAAAGTTTTTTGTACCCTTCTCCTGACTGATACCTTTCAACAATGATAGCCATTTGATGCTCTGTAAGTTCTCTGCAAACCATGGCTTTTGATTTAGCAGTCAACTGAGTAAATTTCAGGAAAATCCTACTAGGGCAGCTGAACCTTATTTGGGGTTAATCAGAGTCTCTGATTGCAGGTGTATACCCAAGAAGACTGAATGCTGTAATTAAATCAAAAGGTGCTTCAACAAAGTATTAGTTTAATGGTGTGCACACTTATGCAACAAGACTATTGTATGTTTTTTATTTTTTATATTTTTCTCCTAACATATTTGTTTTTCAATTGAATTGCACAGGTTATAGGTCACATTAAAGGTGGGAAACATTTTGAAATGATTTATTGTGGTGTAATTTTTTATATCACAAGAACTTGGTATTTTAACAGGGGTGTGTAAACTTTTTATATCCACTGCATATGTGTATATATATATATATATATATATATATATATATATATATATATATATATATAAATAAATAAACCGGAAACAAACCACAAGCCAGGAATAAACCAGTGTGTAAAACAGAAATATAGAGCACAATCCAATACACACTGGAAACACTGCGAAAGAATGTATAAAGCAAGGTCTTCGTATAAAACTCCAAAAGATGTTTTAATGCAGCAAAAAAGTAAAGATAAGTGCTTTCACGATAGACAAAATTCCATCGCTTCATCAGATCTAACAAGATACAGACACACACCCCCATTACATACACACAGCTGATCACATCACTTAAAAAGACATGAACATATCATGTAAACTAAATAAAATGCAAATACATAAAAAACAAATATATATATATATATATATATATATATATATATGTGTGTGTGTGTGTGTGTGTGTGTGTGTGTGTGTGAAAAACTTGTATAGCTAAAAGGCCAATATTTTAACATAGGATGCTACCTACGTAATCTACACTTTTTTAATACAGGCTTTAAGGGTACAAACTTTTTAAGCCCACTACCTTTGTGGGCATTTAGTCCAATAATCCATTACGAATCAATGGATTCCATCTTGTTCACTATGTCACCAAGTCTAGCATCAGTATAAATGTTGTCAATGACCATGAATCTAAAGTTGTGGTCATGTCCCCTAGCCATAATGTTCGCTAGAGCGTTGCACTTATAGGATATATTGATGGCATAAAGGTGCTCTCTAATCCTATCCTTGAATTTCCTGTTGGTTTTCCCAACATAAAAACTTGAACACAGATTACAAATAGCAAGATACACTATATCTTGGGTGTAAACATGTGGTAACGCTTCTAAAACAGAACACTCTTCCAGTATCTGGGTTGACAATCTACTACTTGAGTCAATAAATCCCAATATCTGCAGCTCCCACATGGTGTTGTGCAAGGTATAAAGTATGTAGCATTAACATTTGTACGATGTTGCCCAGTGTTGTAGCAAAGTAGCCTATTCAAATTAGGTTTGTGCTTATAGGTAAATCTGGGAAATGTACCCACAACCTCCTTTATCTCCTCATCTGTCATAAGAACAGACCAGTATTTCATTATAATCTTCATAATGTCTTTATTATCACTAGTATATTGAAGGCTGCAGGACATAGAGTTTTCTCGGCTCCCTTTACCCATTGCTATGGGGGACCAATTTTTCTTGCAGGGAGTTGGGTCTTTGTTGCCATCAATTGAAAGTATTGAGTCAGTTGTCCTTGCTTGTGTGGCGGGAGATAAGCCATCTGGGCCGTTGTGTTCAAGCTGGCACCCAGGAATAATAATATCTCTTGTGAGGGCACTAGTTTTGATTTATTTTCGTTTACTGTGTACCCCAGGCAACTTAATAACTTTTTTACAAACACCAGATGCTTTAGAAGAATGGCCTTGCTCTCTGCTTGAATCAGGCAGTCGTCCAGGTACAGATAAATTTGAATTCCTTTCTGTCTGCAAAATGCAATTACTGGTGCCAGGCACTTTGTCTCTAACTGGAAAGGACCAATTCTTAGTTGGCCAATTTCTGCTAAATCTAGGAGGCTGAACCTGTAAGAAATCCTTCACCGTTTGCATAGATTTTGCTTTATCCCCCATTTTCTTTAATACCTCTTCTGCCTTAACTCCAAATAACACATCCTGCTGCAGAGGTGCATCCAATAATTTTGCTTTAACATGATCTGGTAACGTATGTTCTTTTAACCAAGCATGTCTTCTAATGACAGAGCCTGTAACTGCTGCTCTACAGGAGGCCTCTAAAGAATCAAAACCACATTGCAAAGTATGTTTTCCCACCTGTTCAGCTGCATGCAATAAATCCTGCATTTCTTTAAAAGTAGGAGGATCTGAATCTGGAAGCATTTTTTGTTTCAACTGAGACAGTAAAAATTGCTGATATTTTAGCATGTGAAACTGCCAATTTAAGGCTCTCATTGCTAATGTTGCAGATGGGGTCTGTGTTGAGGTAATAAAAGGAAGTCTCTGAGCCTTTTCTTGGATTCTGAGTAATCCTGGCCTTCCCAATGCAAATGCTCCCTCATGGTATGCAAGGTTTCCCCAAAGGAGTAGTCCTCAGGCGGAGAGGTTGATGGAATTGACTCCTCAGCATCAGAATCCTCATAAGGGGGTAAAGAATATCCTTGGTCTGAGGATAAATCTGAAGAGATGGGCACCTGGTCGGATGAGTCATAGTCGGTATCCTTTCTAGGCCTTTTATCAGGAGGGGGATGGGACCCCCTGATCAGAGTGATTAGGTCTTTGGCCATTTTGAGCATTTGTTTCTTAGTCACGGAGGCCTGTGCTGGAGAATGCTGTATTTGTTTCTTTGATTTTAAAGCTGGTTTAGACTTAGGGTTTAATGCTTAACTGAGTAGCTGCGGGCAGCTCAGCTACTCCGGATCCCTCTGAAGGGTTAGTTTCAGTAGGCAGAATAACTTGTGCATCCGAAGGCCCAGCCATCTCCACGTGGGAGTCAGAGGCGGCCTGTGGTTCTACAGAAACGGTCGTCGGGGGCTGCAAAGGCGCCTCGCTGAAAACCGAAGAACCGGCGACTGGCCTAGAAGAGGCTTCGTCGTCAGTTTTGGGCCTCGGATGCCTATACTTGTCATTGTGCTTTTTATGTATTCCAGTCGCTGGAAGTTCTGACAGCATGGTATAATTGAATTTTCTACCAAAGTAATGTCGGGCAAAATCAAACAGACGTTTAATAGTGCGCTTGTTAAACCTAGCACAAAACCGACAACCAGTGACATCGTGGACTGGGCCTAGGCATGGGATACAATAAGAATGGAAATCCTTATGAGGTATTTGCTTCCCACAAGAAATACAGTTATTAACTTTTACTGACATCGGTCTGAGGCAAGAAAACGTTTTCCCAACGGGGTACTTAGCTTTGTAGAAGACTTCGGTTTTGGATTCGGATTGAAAATCTCAGGAGACGGCCGACCGGCACTTGCGAATTGCTTTTGCTTCGGGCACCGCGCGGCAAGAAAGACAGAAGAAAATGGCGTCGGCTGCATCTTACATACCCCTGCCGCACTGACGTCAGGGAGGAGGAGACAGCAACCGACGCCGAACCAAGACTTTGGAACTCAGGCCGACTGGGGAACCGCGTGACGGCAGGATAACCCAAGTGTAATGACTGCAGCAGTGTAACATGATGAACATCATTGCAAGAATAATTTTACTGTACTGAAATGTACACATCAGAAAATTAAAACAATTTACTCCTCTGTCAGTTTCAAAATAGGATCACTGCATGCTGCTGTGTCCCATTTTGCTGAAATTTGCTGTCCTGTTCCTTTAAGTGAATTTGCTGAAATGTTGGTGTTACATTTCATCAGCTGTGGAAATATTAATTATTGAAACAGTGTATCTGTGGTCAGCCTACTCAGAATAAAGGGAAAAGATGACTTTGCCTGATTACTTCCCTTCTCTCCTAGCTTGTTCAACCTCAAAGGTAGTAGTAGTACATTTAGCAATCAGGGGTGAGGAGACAGAGAAGCAGTGGAGTGGAATCTCACTGGAAAAATTGTGTTATTTAAAAGTTTGCTTTATGTCATTCTTTTCTATGCTCTTTATTTACCCTCATGTCTGCCAATCATCAAGACTCCTCCACCTGGACATGCCTATTCACTCCCCAGTCCACTTGTAAAGCTTGCCCTGCACTGAAGTAAGAACTATCCAGAGGGAGCCAACACACTGTCTGTGTCCTTACCAGCATTCCAGCTATTAGGACATTTTTATATGGTCTATCCCTACCCCTGAGTAGGGGGAAATGCTACCTGTGTTACTGCAGAGGCTCACAATGCCTTACCCTTGTAAATGCACACCCTATACACTTGCTATGAAGGCTCCCACCAAGCAGCGGTTTGGTGAGGAGAAAGCCTGCACCCAGGACACAGGTTTGCATGGCCCTTCCTCAGAAAGAATGCAGTGCTTAGTATCATCTGATACCCTCTCTCCAGCTCCAGAAGGGGCATGCCCATCCTCCTCAGCCAACTCCATCAAGCAGCATAGCTACTAAAAGAACTCCCATTGTAAGAGCCAGTATCAGGGCTTTACCCCTTTATGCCACTGGAGCTGGCATCTGATACTCATCTCAACACAGCTGGGTTTGATATTCCATTACGAGTTCCTTTCAAAACATTACTGGCATCTAAAAGTAGCAAATATTCATAGAATGGATAATATTAAAGACCTGTAAAATCTCTGGATGTACTTAAAAAGTACAGTTGTGTACACTTACCATAAATGTAGATGTTCGAGAGTATTCACTGTTGCAGTCATTACATTTGGGTAATCCTGCTGGCAGGATGCCCTCAGCTGGCCTGAATTCCAAAGTCTTGGGTCCTGCGTCAGCTGCTGTTGCCCCTTCCCTGATGTCAGGTCATCAGGGGTATAAAAGAAGCAGCCGACACCATTTTCTTCAGTTTTTCTTGCCCCAGATATCAGGTGCCCCCAAAAAGGGTAGCCAAACTTTATATATATATATTCAGAAATACACCAATATAAATGTTACCTTCATCTATAAGCAAATACACCACATAGGTAGTATAAATCAGAGAAGGAAAGAAAGAAAAAAGGGGGAAGGTGGGTGGGTAACCTGGACTGCAACAGTGAATACACATGAACATCTACATTTATGTTAAGTGTACACAACTGTACTATGTTCTTCGTGTTTCACTGTTGCAGTCATTACATTTGGGCAGAGTCCCAAAGCTATGGTTGGGTGGCTGGATCTAGACAGCAGTAGGAGTGGCTATGATGCCCTGCAGAACTGCTGTGGCAAAGCCTGCCCTGGATTTAGAGTAGAGTGCCAGATGACAATGCTTTGTAAAGGTGTGCACTGAACTCCAAGTAGCTGCCTCTAAAATGTCTCTGGTTGGTACTCCCCTGAGAAAGGCTGCTGAGGTGGCTGCAGCTCTGGTGGAATGAGGCCTAATCCCCTTAGGCACTGACTTGCCATGGTGTAAGTAGCAGAAACGAATGCAGTGTCCTAACCACTTAGAAATAGTCTGCTTTGAGATAGGCTTTCCTTGTGATCCTGCAGCATATGCCACTAGTAATTGCTCTGTCTTCCTGAAAGCTTTGGTTCTGTCCAAGTAGAATCTAAGCTGTCTGTATACATCAAAAGAATGCAGAATTCTCTCCCTCTTGTTCTGTGGATTTGGGTAAAAGGTTGGCAGATGGATGGCTTGGTTCAGAGCCACACTGGACACTACTTTAGGCATAAATGTTGGGTTTGTCCTCAGGGAGACCCTGTCTGGATGAAAAAACGATGAAAGGTTCCACAGCCATGAGTGCCTGCAAATCTGAAACTCATCTTACAAAAGTAATTGCTAAGAGCAGAGCTGTTTTCCAAGATAAAAACTTCATATCATCAGTAGCAGCTGGCTCAAAAGGAGGCAGGGTGAGCTTTTCCAAGACATAGTTGAGGTCCCATGCAGGTACTGGTAGTCTCCTTGGGGGCCTTAAATTTCTGGCTCCTCTGAGGTACTGCCCTACTAAAGGGTGAGAAAAAAGTGGTGGCTCTATATTGTAATGAGCCGAAATAGCAGAGGCATGAATTTTAATTGATGAAAAAGATAGGCCTTTGTCCAGCACCTCAGTTAAGTATTGCAAAATCTGAGGAATATTTGGCACCGCTGTATCAGTTCCTTGTGCCTGGTTCCAGGCACAGAATCTCTTCCATTTTCCAGCATAAGACTTCTAGTACTAGGCCTTCTGGCTTCCAGAATGAGATCCATCACAACTTTACTGAGAGGCGTTTTTTGTATGACTACATTATCCACCATGCTGCCAAGTTTAATGTCCTGAGTTGGCTGCGCATGACCTGATTGTTTTGCTGGGACAGTAGTCGAGGTATGTGAGGTAAGGTCCAAGCTGGGTATAGAGATAAGTTTCTTAGTACTGGATACCAGTACTGGCGTGGCCAGTCTGGGGCAATCAGTATCATCTTTGGCTTCTCCTGTCTGACCTTTAGGAGCACCCTGGGGAGGAGAGGAAGTGGAGGAAAGGCGTATACTGATAGGGCGTCCACTTTCCATGCTTGTCTGTGATAAATCCTTGTGCAGAAACGTTTTAGTTAGTAATTGATAAGGGGAGGCAAATAGATCTATGTCCGGGCATCCCCGTTTCCTTGTTATCATGCTGAAGACTTGTGGATCCAGTTTCCACTCATGAGGATCCATGTTTCTGCTTAGTTCGTCTGCCACAGTATTTTCCTTTCCTGTCAGGAATTGTGCCTGCAGATGTACTTGGTAAGTCAAAGCTGTGTCCCACAATGTCATGGCTAGTCTGCAAAGGGGATAAGAATGTGTGCCCCCCTGCTTGTTTATATACCACATGACTGTGGTGTTGTCTGTCTTTATCAGTAGTTGTCCCGGATGAAGTAGGTCCTTGAAGGCTGTCAGGGCATTTTGTACAGCTAACATCTCTTTTTGATTGATATGTAGATGCATTTGGTTTGAGGACCATGTGCCCTGAATGCATCTTCCTGCCATGTGGGTTCCCCAGGCATAGTCTGATGCATCCGTTGTTAGTGTCTGCCTGGCTGAAGGTAATGTGAATGGCTGCCCCTTGTTCTGGTGACAAGCCTTTGCCCACCATCAAAACTCCTGTTGCAGACAGGGAATGAGAGTAATGACGTTTCCAGGCTGTGGCAATGTTGAGTCCAAACACTTCTTAGGTACCATTGAAGTTTCCTCATATGCAGTCTTGCATATGGAATTAGTAGGATGCAGGATGCCATGAAGCACAAAGCCTGCAGAAATTTTCTTGCAGATAACTGGGCCTTTGTTGCCAACATCTTGAAATAGGTAGTCGGTTGCCTTTGTTTGTCTGGAGTGAGATAAGCCATCTGGGCAGTTGCATTCAAGCTTGCACCTAGGAATGTTATCTCTTGTGAGGGTACTAGTTTTGATTTCTTTTTGTTGACTGTGTACCCTAGGCATGTTAGAAGTCTTTTCACAAACGCCAGATGTTGAAGACGAATGTCCTTGTTCTCTGCTTGAATGAGACAGTCATCCAAGTAAGGATATATCTGTATTCCTCTTTGTCTGCAGAATCCAATTACTGGTGCCAGGCACTTTGTAAAGACCCTGGACGCAGTAGATAAGCCAAAGGGCAGTGCAGAGAATTGGTAATGCATTGAACCAGCCTTGAATCTCCGGTATCTTCTGCATGATTGTCTGATTGGAATATGCAGGCAAGCCTCTTTTAGGTCTAAAGTCACAAGCCAAGCATTCTTGCCAGGCATGGGCAGAAGCTGCTGCAAAGTCAACATTCTGAATTTTGGAATATCCAGGAAAGTGTTCAGGGCCTTGTCCTTTCTGGGTACCAAGAACAGTCTTGAGTAAAATCCTTGTCCATGCTCTTGCTCTGGTACTTGTTGAATGGCCCCAATGTCCATGAGGGATGAGACTTGTTTTTGTGCCTCTGCCCACTGATTTTTTGGCAGATCTGGCAAGCCGTTTGCCTTTGGTAGAGTATGGAAATGGAACTTGTATCCTTGTGACACTATGTTTAGAACCCACTTGTCCTGGGTTATGACGTGCCAATTTTGAACAAAAAGTGCTAATTTTCCCCCTAAGGGTGCTGCCAGAAGATAAGTGCTTGGTGCAGGCAGGGGAAGTCATTGGGACTGTTTTCTGTATGTTTGTGCTCTATCTTCTCCAGCTTTGGAGGTAGAAGCATCCCATCCCATTGCTTGGGCCTATAAGAACCTTGCGCCTGGGACCTGCCTCTAGGGCATCTGGATCTGCCCCTTTGAGGTCTGTCTGACACAGGAAAGGACTAATTTTTTGTAGGCCAGTGTCTACTAAACCCTAGGTGGCTGTACTTATAAAAAATCTTTTGACAGTTTGCACAGCTTTAGCTTTGTCCTCCATTTTCTTTAACACCAAACAAAGTATCATGCTGTAAAGGTGCATCTAGTAATTTAACTTTAACATGATCAGGCAGATTTTGTTCCTTTAACCAAGCATGCCTCCTAATTACAGAACCCGTAACTGCGGCCCTGCAGGAGGCCTCCAAAGAATCAAAACCACATTGCAAAGTATGTTTTCCAACTTGTTCTGCTGCATACAATAAATCCTGCATTTCCTTGTTTTCTGCACATTCAGAATTTAACAACATTTTCTGTTTAAGCAATCCCATGACATGTTGCTGATACTTAAGCATATGAAATTGACAGTTTAAGGCCTTTATAGCCAAAGTTGCAGATGTGTAAACCTTTTTCCCCATCTATCCAGTGCCCTTGAATCTCTGTCAGAGGGGGGGTTGGGTTTTTTGCAGTGGAAGTCTTAACTCCCTTAGGACCCTGTGAAACAGTTTCTGGGTCAGCAGCAGGGTTTTTAAAAATAAATTTATGCGAGTCAGGAACCCTGTAATATCGGTCAGGCTTAACAGGAGCTGGGGGTAAGGAGTCAGGGGTCACACTAGACTCCGAAAACACATCCTCTACAATGTCTAACACAGGTGGAATGGCTAGAGGCCTGTGCTGAGGTAGTACAAGAAAATCCCTGAGCCTCTTTTTAGATTCTGAAAAATCTTGGCTCTCCCAGTGGAAATGCTCCCTCGTGGTATGCAAGGTTTCCCCAATGGAGTAGTCCTCAGGAGGAGATGCTGAAGGTATAGATTCTTCAGCATCAGAATCCTCATAGGGAGGAAGAGAATATTCCTGATCAGAAGAGGAATCAGAAGAAATAGAAACCTGATCTGAAGATTCATAGTCAGTGTCTTGTCTAGGCCTCTTATCAGGAGGGGGATGGGAACACCTGATCAAGGTAATCAAATCTTCGGCCATTTTGAGCATCTGTTTTTTGGGAATAGAGGCCTGTCCACGTGGCTCTTGAGTTTGTTTCCTTGCTTTAGAAGGTGCTTTAGTCTTTGCCTTTGTAGCTGAAGTCGCTTTAATGTAAAGATGTTTGGGACTGAATACACCCTCAGAAGCCGGTATCTGCTCAGTGGCTCCAGAACCATCTGAGGGATTAGCGTCCGTGGCTCCAATACCTTGAGTATCCAGCGGCATGGCCGACTCCACGTGGGAGTCGGTAGCGGCCTGCAACTCTAAAGTAGTGGGCGTCAGGGGCTGTGAAAGCGCCTCACTGAGAACCGGCTTAGGAGAAGCTTCGTCGTCGGTTTTGGGCCTCGGTTGTTTTTCTCTACCCTTTTCTTTGCGTTTTTTGTAAACTCCGGTAGTCAGATGGCTATCCGACATTTCAGGATAATTAAACCGATGTCCAAAAAAGTTTAAAGCAAAATCATACCGATGCTTAAAAGTGCGTTGGTTAAATCTAGCACAAAACTGACAACCAGTAACATTGTGATCAGGGCCTAGGCAAGGAATACAGTAAGAATGAAAATCCTTATGAGGTATTTGCTTTCCACAAGAAATACAATTAACTTTTTCTCACATCGGTCTGGAGCAAGAAAAAAGTTTCCCCAATGGGATACTTAGCTTTATTGAAGACTTCGGATCTGAAACTCAAACACAAAAATCTCAGGAGTCTGCCTACCGGCATTTGCAAACTGCTTCTGCTTCGGGTACCGTGCAGCAAGAAAGACTGAAGAAAATGGCACTGGCCGCTTCGTTTATACCCCTGACGACCTGATGTCAGGGAAGGGGTGACAGCAACCGATGCAGGACCCAAGATTTTGGAATTCAGGCCGGCTGAGGGCAACCTACCAGCAGGATTACCCAAATGTAATGACTGCAACAGTGAAACACGAAGAACATCTAGCTAAAGAAACAGTTTGTATCCTTACATGCCTGTTACAAGAACACTTGACATTTGCATATTATCAACAGGGGAGGGAGATTTGTCCTAAACACCCCCCTGTCAAAATTCATCATTGATTATGCTACCATTAAGATGGTGGAGATGCTTGCAAAGAAAAACAGGGCCAGTGATCTACCAGGTAAAAATGCTCTCAACCCACAGCGAGAAACCATGGCAAAAGCAATACTGGTGTAGTTTCTGATCCACAAAACTTTTGTGGTTGCTGGTAGAAAGTTTTTTTTTTTTTTTGCACCAATCTCAAGGAAAACCTGCCAAGTGATCTGACTGGCATCTTAAATATTTCATGAATGATTCAATAAGAGGCAAGCAGTAGAACTTGGAAGAAATGCTGTTGCTGTATCACAACTGATTTTTGTTGTTTGTATTTAACTGGGGTAGAGCATGATCTCCACGGACTTTTTCAGACTCATCCCGGAAGCTCTGTCTGGTAAAGTAACTTGCTGAGTATTGTACAGTTAGACAAGTGGATGCTGAGGGAATCGAACTCTGGACCACAGGAAGCAGCTTAACAGCTGATGACCTTAATCCTCTGTGCCAACTGCCAGACAACTGGATAAAAAAGCAGAACAATGTCTGGCTTGCTGAACAGAATGCATATGTTTGTTTCATTTTATTGGCCTGGTAGATTCCAGTAGACATGCAGTCTTTCTTGTATGTAGAGATGAAGAGATATTCATTGAATGGAAAAATGTGCTCAAACTCAAGAGAAATTCCCATGCTACAGCTTGACAAACATTGCAGGAATCTTTAAAATCCATCTGAATTATCAACGATTCAGACTAGATCTCCATCTGACAACTCATGATTTGTATAAATGATGCTGTTTTGCCCTACATTTGTCCCGTCATGTATGGCAGCATGGGTATGGGTCGCACTAGTTAAGATCACACTGAATCAATACACAAAAATAAACCTAACCATGTAAAAAACACTAATGTATGCAATATTTGAACTACTCAAATACTAAAGGTCATTAGGAATGAAGCAACAGACGGGTTAATTTACATAAACTAGAAGACACTGACACACATGTAAGATGAAAATAGGAAAGGCCGGACCACAGCCTGCTTTTCTAAAACTCCATTAATGCCGAATAACGTCCATTTTCATAACACTGTCCATTTTAAATGCATACTCCTTTCCACAGTTTACCATCTAAAAATGGTAAATGTTTTGTGCTGTTCCACTTCCCTACATAATTTTTTTTGCTTTGTGCAAATTATAAAAACAAACTCTATGCATTAATAGACACCACGGCAAATTCTAGTACCATTGTGAGCTGGATGTTGTTAGTACTAAATTAAAAAGTGGAAAAATGCAATTTTAAACAGAAACATTAAAAAAATATATTAAAAGAGAAACTCACTTCTCCATGGGGCTGTTCTTCCAGTGGTGGTGGTTTCACAACCGCTGCAACTTTAGTCCCATACTCTGCTACTGCTTGTGTATCAGTGGTTTCATCAATAAACTGACACAAAGAAGCAAACAAGTAAGACTTGCATAAAGTACAGTAACATACTATAACTCACATTAAAGAAATAATGACAATGTTCGATAAATGTAGTGACTTTAGATTATTACTTTTTTCATAATAGCAATTTTACAGTCAGTAATCCTGTAGAGTGCACACCTTGGTTGATACGAGAAAATAAAGGCAGCCAAACATGCACTGAAATTACAGTGTAAAACTGACACTGCAGTAAATAATGGAGATGGAGGTGGCACAAACTGAGGTACCATCTCTTGGACAGAACATTTAACTGACATGACATCTTAGTATGCTGGTGACAGGTAATGTCAAACAAGCTTACAGTTTTAACAAAGCTGCCAGATTTATTTGCAAAAAAACCTTACCAGACCCACCATTGTTTGGCACTAAACACACTTCAATGGCTCAGACTTCCACACCATCTTACAACCAGCTCATCTTAATCCACAAAATCAACTACACATCATTTGCCTGCCCAGCAACTAGCCCTATACTCCAATACTATCTACCAAATCAGCCTCTTCAGTCAAATGATAAAATGCTTACCATTTACAAACCACAAAGGGCTGCTAGGGTCAGTCTCTATTCCAATAATGTAGAGAGAACTTGGAATAAAATTCCTATGTCAATAGGTCTGTCTCACAAACTTCATCTTTTCAAGCCATTACTAAAAGAGTTCCCTCTGCCTCCTGGCTTTTTGTCCCTGCTCCTCATCTGGGACATAGCTTCCCCTAAATCACTTAACCTGTTACTTCACTTTATTGTAGTATTTAAGCTAATATACCCCGTCTAATTATGACAACCAAATTAGTATTCTGTCGCTACTTCTCTATTACAGGCTCACAGGCAACTACTAGGCTAACTTCCCTTCTTGGCTATTTTAGGCCAAGCCAATTTCCCTTTTTGTGATCAAAATAACATATACCATGTGGGTATAGATTGGCCGTACACAGCCCATGGTCGATAATTATACATTACCCCTAATGAGAGTAACTGGGATCATACTACAGACCCATGCTTTGGATAAAGCATTTAGGAACTGCCTCTGTCCAATAGCAGTACAGGGGGGGGGGGGGGGGGGCAGTCCTGGGGTAAATTTTCTGGTTCCAATCCACAGATCTAAGCTTCCCTTGAAAATGAACAGGAATTAATTTTGTTTTATGTGGATGGGGAATCTGTTCCACAGCAGCGGTATCCTCGGAGAGATATACCTGTCCCTCCAAACCGTTCTGTTGATATTGCAGAAGAGGTTTAGCTCCCTAGACTGAGTATTTCTGATGCCATCTGACTTGCTGATGTGCACTAAATCCATCAGTAATGGACTGGAGGATGCCTTGTATACCACTGAGAAGTCACCTCTTAGCAATCTGAGTATTGTCACAGGGCTTTGAGTCAGTCATTGTAGGACATGTTGTTTAGGCTTGTAACATTTTATAAAGATTTAAACTTGCCTAATCTCCTCTAATACCTCATTCTGATGTATTTCTTAAATTACGCCTAGATATCTTATACACCACTCTTCTATCTGTAAAGTCTCAGTACAAGGCTTGCAAACTTAAATGTTTGTGAATATCAATACAATTATTATTATACTGACTACTATGCTATGTATTCACTGGAACTGCACTACAAATTCGTTTATTGCAAATACTGATTGCATTACATTTGTTACTTTGGATCTTTCCCCCTGGGCCTTCAATGAAAAGGGCACCTATGCCCAGTTGGATTTTCCCAATAAATACATTAGAATCAATACAGGATGCTTCAGTGGTTTCTGACTTGTCTGCCCATCCCCACTAATTTAAATACCACTGAAAAAAGGGGTCACGCAGAACACAGTCTACTTGGTTAATAAAATTAAAAAATAAGTAGTGCAGATACACCAAAGCCAATATCACACTGATCCCAAGGTGAGGAATAACAACTATGACTAAAGTATATTGAATGGCATATGGTATAGTGGAACTGTACATGTATGCAGAGCTAAAACACCACTCAACAAATGAAAACAAATTTATCATATCACATGGCCCATAATGTGCATTTGGGGAGGGGGGATCAAGAACAAGTCCTTTTTTTTATGGAACAGGAAACGAGATGGGCTGCACAGTGCTATGGCTGTGCTCTGCCACTATGAACAAATGATTACAGTCTGTCTCACCTGTACAGAACTCAACATTATAGGTTCATAGGTAGATACTAGGCTATCTGCCCTAGGGCATTTATAAGCCTAGCCAGAGTGTATTTGGCTTCCGCTTCCCTATTAGATTAGCCTACTGTGCCTCTGTAAAGTAGGTCACAGAAGGTACCCTTTTAAGATTAGTTTACTGTGCCTCTGTCTAGCAGGGACACAGGAGAGATCTCAGGGGTGAATTTGTGATTTCCCATCCACACGTCCAAATTTCGCTTGAAGCGGGGCTATGTCTAACATGAATTGGGATTCTATTCCAGAGTGAGGGGAGCCTCTGGGAAATAAATCTGTCCCTCCAGAATGTCCTATTTATTTTTGTGCTGAGGTTAGGTCCCTGGAGCATGTAGCTCTAAGGGACTTGGATTTTTTGAGGTGGAGCATGTCCATTAATTCCTGGGTTTGACATGGCTTTGTACATCAGGCATAGATCGCCTCTGAGTAGGCGGTAAGCAACTGAGTAGAGCTGGAGTTTCTTTAGTCGAGCTGCATAGGACATCTGTTTATAGCCCATGATCCTCTTGGTGAGGTACTTTTGGAGTCTCTCCAGTTGCTGCAGGTGTCAGGCAAGGTACATCCCAAAAGGGGCATTGTACTCAATTATGGGCCTGATGAGTGACGAGTAGAGGGGCACAATGACCTCTCTTGATCTAGACGCGAACCCTTTCATGATAAGGTGGGCTATATAGAAGGTCTTTCTAACCACTTTGGCAACGTGATTATCAAAGGAGAGATTACTATCTACGTTGGTCCCCAAATCTGTAATTACTTCTTCCGTACTTAATGGATTACCACCTATGTGGCAATTTGTGGGCACCTTGTTTTTCCCCAAAGGGGATGATTATGCACTTTTTAGCATTTAGCTTGAGGCCGTGGTTCTGGCACCAAGCATCCGCTTCTGTGAGACCCTTTTGGAGGATGCTTGTGTCAGCTGGAGATTCGATTATGGCCCCCAGTTTGCAGTTATGTGAGAACTTTGTCAGCCATAATCCCCCCCGTGTTAGGCTGAACCTCAGAGAAGTATATACCAAACAAGAGAGGTCCCAGAACTGAGCCCTGTAGGATGCCACTTGTAACTGGTTTGGATTCGGACATGGCACCTGCGATTCTGACCATGTGGGTTCTATCTCTGAGCCAGTTTGCAACCCATCTTGTGATACAGGGGTTGATATTTAAGCTGGTAAGCTTACTTATGATGCCCGAGTGGGGTAATGTGTCAAAGGCTTTTGTGAGGTCCAGGTAGGCTGTGTGGACTACCTTGCCCTCATCTATGGCTTTGGTAACCGTTTCAAAGAAATCAACTAGGTTTAAGAGGCAAGATCTGCCCTTAACAAAGCCAAATTGGGTAGGGTCCAGTGTCTGGAGGATCCCAATGTCTTTGTTTATGAGTTCCATGATAATACGCTCCATAGCTTTACAGACCAGACTAGTCAGGCTTATGGGGCGATAGTTTCCGGGGTCCATTGTGGCACCACCTTTGTGGAGTGGGGCCACTGTAGCTCTACGCCATTCTTTGGGTACATATCCTGTAGTAAGGCTAAGTTTGAACAGTGACTTAATGTGAGGGTTCAGTTCTTCTTGGAGCTCGTGTAAGACACAGCCTGGGACACCGTCCGGTCCCATAGATACTGTGTTTTTTGCTTTGGAAAGGGCAGCTTTCACCTGTGCATCTGTGATGTCAGGGAGGTTACAATCAGTTGGGATAGACGTTTGCTCCTTTGGGGGGGGAGAAGTTTGCGCTGAATCTGTCTGGCAGGATGTTGGCTATGTCTGTAGGTTCGGTATATTTTGTACTGTTATGAAACAATTCAGAACATATCTGGGAGTTTCCGCCCATGTTTCTGACATAACTAAAGAAGGCCTTGTGATTATCTTTAGTGTCTAGGGCAATTTTTCTTTCAAAACTGGCCTTTGATGATTTTATGAGGGATCGAAGTTTCTTGCTAATACTGATCAGAGATGCCTTCCCTTTTTGGGATTTTGCTCTGTCATGTAGTAGCTTCCTCCTTCTGTTGTATAGCTTATTTATGGCCGGGGTCCACCAGACCGGTCTCCTGTTTTTGGAGGAGTGAGTCTTGGTTTTATTTGGGATAGCACGATCCATGCATTCCTGCAGGTGCTCATAGAATGCATTTGTAAAGGATTCTGCGGATTGGGCTGTATTTTCCTCTGGCCCAGGGGCTTTGAAGGATTCCACCTCAGTCTTGAGAAGTGCAAAGTTGGCTTTGGAGAAATTCTTTACAATGATTTCCTTGGCTGGGGGTGGGGACGGGATATGGATGTCCAGGGAAATTTGTTTATGGTCTGATCCTACCAATGAGGTGTTTAACTCTGGTGTGGAACATAGAGTCCCCATGTTGGTGATGACCAGGTCCAATATGTTGTTCCCTCTTGTTGGAGTGGTGACTAGTTGTTCCACTGAGTTAGAGTTTATAAATTCAAGGAACCGTTGGGCGAGGGTGTTTGGGGCTTGAGTAGTTTTCCCAGTCAATGTTTGGGTAGTTGAAGTCATCCAGTAACATAGTGTTTGGAGAGACCTTCATATTCTCCAGTGTTCTCAGGAATACCAAGTAGGGTTCCTGTAATAGGGAGGGTGTTCTGTAGCAGGCTACAAACTGAAAGGCAGTTTTGCCCGCTGTTAGTTGCACACGGATGGTTTCCGATGCTTCGTGCAGTGTCACTAAACTGGAGGTGTAGGTATATTTGATGAATATAGGTACTCCCCCTCCTTTTGTGCTTCGGTCAGAGTTTTGGGGCCGAAACGCATGGTATGAGTTATAACCTGGTAGTGCTGGGGTGCTCTCAGGAGCCTCGAACCAGGTTTCTGTTACTGCACAGACATCGATTTTCTCCATACGGAGGAGAGTCTCAAGTGCGTGCATCTTGAGGTTTAGACTTCTGGCATGGAGTAGCATTACATTTAGTTTTTTTATCTTTGGGTTTTCTATGGAGGTGGGTTTGTCCTTTGAGCCTTGCCTAATAAAGGCACTATGGGGGTGGCAAGTGCCTTGGCCAGTATACGAAAGCCTAAGGGTGACAGATGCAAGCTGCCACTGGCGAAGCAACGTGGCTTGTCGAGCATGTCATCCCAGGCTGACAGACACTGGATCCCCTTTGAATGACACCAATACTTTAGCCAATTGTTGAAACTGATCATTTTGTCTTTATACTGTGGCATCATTCTTGGTGAGGGCAAGATGCTACTCAGGGTCAGGGACATACCAGCCTAGGCTACATGGTCAGAGAGCTCCTCTATGTCTCTTTTCATGTAGTCCAGGGAGGTACATCTCAGGTCATTCACACCAGCATGGACAATGACGGAGTCATACTTGTACTTGCTTTGGAGTGACCTGAGTGCTTACGTTATGTGGCGGATCCTGGCACCCGACAGGCAGCTTACAGTGACCTTCTCCTTGTTCAGTCTGGTGAGTGGGACGTCAGTGTGCCGGACAATAGAGTCCCCTATAACAAGTGTATTTGGCGTGTTGTTTGGCCTTATGGGCTGTGACTGTGAGGCACACTGATTTTGTGAGATATGTGATTTGTGGGTACTGAAGGATCAAAATGGGCCATAAATGTGGATGTTAACTGTCATGAAATCCAGGCTCAGAGTAAATTAAACAGGAGGAGATTCCCGCATAACAAAGCTGCACTGCACTGCAAGACTTTTTCCGAGTCTGGTGTGATATTTACCTGTTTATGCAGGGTAAACCTCCCTAAGCCAGCCCAAAGAATTCAGTTGTTACACTAACTCAGAGAGCAAACAAATGGATAGGAAAGGCTGGCTGGGAAGATCAATACTGTTTATAGACAGTTGTCTACACCTAGCTGTTTTTTTTCACATTAATTCACAAGGAAACATCTTGCTGCTTGTCAGTAGACTGGAAAAAGTTGATTCACATAGTGCACTGCATGCAGCAGAGTTCTCGGATAATAAATGAGCACACTGTTTGACTACTGATGCTCAGAAAGTTCTTTTATGTATTCCTTTCTATGCACCAAAGTTTATTTATATACTCTATTCTCTTTCACAAGTGTTCCTAAAGATCATCTGCTTGTGAGCAAAGAAATGAAGCAAACAAAGCTGCCATAATGCTGCAGTGGCTAGATTGCCATCTAAAGCGTCACTGATCAGAGTTAAAAAATGGACTTGAGTCAACAGAAGGACAGTCAGAACTTGGCATGCACTAACAATCTTTCTTCCTTTGGGGAGTGGGTGGGCTACAGATGCATGTCATCCAGTATGTGGAGCCACCATGAGGTATGCCATGAATTACAGCTTGAATGTTTAAGGAGACAGACAGATATATACCCAGTCACTGGACATTCTGCCTCCTCTACATGACAGGAAACATCTGAATCTCTCCAGGGATGCAGCAAAAGCAAATGCCACACATCCTCTTCTTCTTCTAGTACCACTGATAAAAAACATCAGCTGACAGTGCCAATGGCTCCAGACCAAACACTCAGCTCTCATGCATGGAAGATTAGAAGACTGGGGCTTCTTTTTTCCTTGCACTTTATTTACAACATGACATTATCACATCTCATTTAAGTGAGTTACAGCAACATTTGCTACCAAAATTTACTCCTTTAATAATCTCTTACAAGACGGTTGCTTCTGGGTATTTAACTATGCCTGCTATAATAATTAACTTAGTCATAACATGACTAAATCATTATTATTATTATTTCATACACTTGTACCCCAAAACACTTGGCAACTTGTATTGTATGTTGGACTGGCTGACACTAATTTTAGACAGGCTCCCTTGTGTTTATTTGTTTCCCTCTACTTATTCCTAATTTCCCTCCAACAGTCCGTCTTTTTAATATGTAGTATACCTGTGGCTATCTTCCCCAGGTCTTTCCCACACTTATAACTCTGCCTACATGTGTAGGATCCTCCTCAATAGGAAGTTCTCTCACTTTTTTCCAATTTCTCAATATTCCGTTTTAGCTAATAAAAGCACCAGACCCACTAATGCTTTTTTGTTCTTACTCATATGTTTACTCTCTATCCAATTTAGACAAAAATTCACTTTGGTCATGCCCCAGTTTTTCTTTAATACTAACTGCACTAATCTCAATAGTTTCTTTGTAGGTTTTAAGGTTTGGTACACTACCAAAAAATAGGGTCCCAGTCTGCTCTACTCTCTCTGCATAAACATCTAGAACTGACTTCTGGAAATATCCAATGCAAGCTTTCTGGCATGTAAAAATATTTACATAGACATTTCAAACCAAATATTCACAATTTTCTACATTTCATAGCCTCCCTAAGTGACTTGCATGTTTCCCGCCAACCTTCCTTCATTCTCTCTCTGCCAACTGCACCCTGCCATATCCCTCTCTGAATCAAATTGTCTTTCCATCTATCACTTACTCCTTACTGCTTGCTAGTTCTGTTCTTACTTCTATTAGGCTTTTTATTATTTTGGGTTTTGTCCACTTTCACTTTTTAACCTCACTCAAGTATTTAGCATATAATTCAAAAATTGCCCTGTACTCCAATAAACCACCTCCTCATATAAGGAATGCATTCTTGAACCAATTCCATGCCATTCTTGTTCCCCTGTTCTTAAGGGATTCCTAAAAATAAAATTGCCTCACCAGCCCATTCCATCTTTGAGCTATCTTAACAATGATGCTGAAGGAACTCTCTACCATTCCTATTGGTACCATCTCAAATTTCCATTGTGCATATTTCTTACTTCTAAAATGTCTTTGTATTCTGTTCCCCAGGCCCACTAAATATCCTCCACTGTGATCCTTCTAAAGTAACTTCCTCCACATCTTTACCCTATTGTCTTTCACCTGTGTCACCTCTATTCCCACCAAAACCACTTTCCACCTTAGTCCATGACCAGCATTCTGCAACAAATATAACAATTTTAACTGGGAGGCTTGGTAATATTCTTGCAAGCCAGAAAGTGGCAACCCTGCCTCCTTTACCGATAATATCATTATTTGCCATTGCATTGCATTACATTAGGTAGAGCCCTTTCCAAATAAATTTCATTATATATTTTTTTTGATTATTTCTCAAAAATCTTCCACTGGATCACAGATCATGGATTGGGCCAAGTACACCACTTGAGGAACAGCAAACATTTTAAGAGCCTGGATTCTCTGGTTCAGATCCAGTGGGAGTAAATCTCGCCTTTTCAAAATCACCTCCACTTTATTCCCCATCTACTCCCATGATGCTTTCACACATTAAACTAATTTAGCCAAAGTTAATCCCAAATACTTTATCTTATAATGCCACAGTAAGTATGAAGTTCTTGTACTAATCTCACAGAGGGGGTGCATGGGGCTTTTGTCTTCCCTCTGTTTATCTGAGACCCAGGAATTTCCTAAAAATCTGCTAGTACACCTGACCTAGATTTTTCTCAGGATCAGTTAAGAACAGAATTATGTCACCTGCAAACAATTATTTTTTCTACTACCCACACCCCTTGCCAACCCTTGACATCTGACAGTCTTATATTTTGAGCAAAAGACTTGAGAGACCGCGCAAAAATCAAGGATGAGAGAGGGCAGCCCAAAAGTGTGCCCTTTTCTTTTACTATTGGCTCTGTTAATCTAGCATTCACCTTTACCAGTGCCTGTCATCCCCGGTATATTTTTTGGAGAAGATGAGCCCACTTCTTACCAAGTCCCATATATTTTAGCACAGGCCACAGGTATCTCCATCTCACTCTGTCAAATGCTTTTTCCACGTCAAGGCTCAAGATGACCACTTGCTGTACTTCATGTCGAATGACATGCACCATCAATATATTATTAAATGACTGCCTCTCAGTTATCAACCCACACTGGGGTCATCCTTTATCAACCTAGAAGCTAAAATACTTAAAGACCTTGCAATAATACAGTAATATCAATATAGGGAGGTATGATCCATGTACACATGAACTCTTCCCTTCCTTAGGGAGAAACATTATTTTTACTGTGTGTCAAGAATCTGGTATATCAACTGATTCCATTATTTCCTGGAACATAGCACGACATCTTAAGAAGATTTTTTGTTTAAACAATCTACAAAGTTCAACTGGTAGGCCATCCCCTACTGGTGTTTTGCTGTCTGCAACTTTTTGCATAAGCTCCTCTATTTCTACCAAAGTAATGAGTTGAGTAAGACTAATTTGCATCTTCTGTAATTTTAAGTAGTTGCAATCTTGATAAAAATTGTTCAGCCTTATGCCAATCCTCCCCAGTATGTTCTTTCCTATACACATTCTCTAAGTAAGCACCAATTATTGCTTACTTTTTTCTTATCCTTCACTATCCCTCATATCAAAATTTCATTTTTGCTCTCTCTCTCTCTCTCTCTATATATATATATATATATATATATATATATATATATATATATATATATATATATATATATATATATATATATATATATATATATATACATATATCTTGGCTTTCATCTGTCAAAGTCTCTCTACTTACACTCTATTAGGAGAGTTGTCATAAAAAAGGCATTTTAATGTTACCCCATGCATTTGATCTCTTTCTTCATATCATTCCTGCTAATACGTCACCAACCATACCTTTTTCTACTTAATTTCCTCCAATTCCTTCCCTCTTGCCTGTGACTCTTGTAATCTCTGCATCTATCTCCTGATCCCCTTTCTCTCCAAATTTCCTTCTCTAGTTCTTTTATCTTATTCCTCATTTTCTTTTTAAACGAAACCCACTTTTGTACTTCAGTAAGCAATAGGTTTTTTTACCTCCTCCAGTTCTGTGACCATCACCCTCAGTTTCTCCTTTCTGCCGCTGTTTCTTAACCAATACGAGTATAGTCTCCAGAGCTGCTTGGCATTGTCCCCTTTGAAGTACTGAATTTCTACAACCAGAGGTACATGATCTGAAAAATCTATAGGCATGTACTAACATACCCTAAGAGATTCATGTGCTCCACTGAGATGTACCATCGATCTAAATGAACCACAGTTTGAAACTGAGGAGACTTGTGGGTAACCTGCTTGACTGCTGGTGAAATACCCCCCCCCCCGCCATCAATAATACCATATAACTTCCTTACTTTTCTCAATATTTTCACCCCCTACTCCCACCCTACATCTCTCCTTGGTCCTCTGTCGCATTAAATCTATTTCTGATTATGTTCCAGTCACCTCCTAGTATGAAAATTTCTTGCATAAATTCTGCTACTAGATTAAATATTAACTTCAACTACTCCACTTCAGTTTTGGGTAGAATATAAAATTGCTTACTGTTATTCTTCTTTCCTCCCAATACCCCCTAAACAGAACATATCTTTCCCATTGGTCTATCTTCACATCATCTACCTTAAACAGAGCAGGGGGGGGTCTGGATAGACATGATAAAAATCAGCAAACAAAGGAGAGTAGTACTGCTGGAATTGAATTCATCCTCAAGTCTTAGTAAGCACCTTCACAAGGTGGGCCCCGTTTTGTTTCACAAAATTTCACAATGACACTGGCACACAGACTATATTTTATATAGCATCTATCATGGACAGAAGTAGGTTAAAAAAGACAGCTGGGTGTACAAGTCCCAGGATAAAAAGTGCCTAAGCCTGACAGCTGCACTGGTGACAGGAATGGAACAAATGACCATGCAGAATCTCAAGACAGAAACATTCCTACAATGAGGTTAGGCCAGGCTTAGGAGGAGGATGGCCCCACTGTTGTAGAAGGAAGTAGTAGTCCACAAAAACTGACAGTCCGGAAAAGAGCCATAAACATGATGGAGTGGATTATTGACAATAAGAAAGAAATTATGCATTGTTACTATGACGCAAGAAGCCCAAAACTTTGGATAGAAGATATTTAAAAAGATTAAGGAGAAATTAGAGGAAAGAAAATATTTGCACAAGAAAAACAATCAAAAGTTTCAAATGCAAATCTGTGATCATTAATACAACAGATTCATGAAAAACATTATACAGACCAAGAAACCTTGGGCCGTTTGGAAAAAGCCACAACTAAGGAAGTGTGAAAATATAAAGGACAAAACCTAGTGATTTCTGAAAGGTATAGAAAAGTAACATGGACATGGGAAAGAAAGAGATCGGATATAATCTAATATTTATGCAAAGGAGAAAGCCAACCTAAAAAAGCACTCCCAAAGATATTTGAAGAAAAATACAGGCAGAGGTACCCAGATATGGAAAATTTCACAACACAAAAATAGGATCACAAATGGGGAACATAGAACAGAAGATTAGTAAAGAAGTTGTTAAACAAACAGAAGCTGAAGTTACGGAATATCTGCGAAGTGAAGGACTTAGTGTAGAAAATCTAATACTGGTTATGGCACGGCATGCTGGAAGAATGAGTCCACGAAGTAAAGAGAAACAGGTGGAGTGGAAGATATCTGAAGAAGAAACATGGACATAGGAAAGAAAAAACAGATTTAATATGGTGCAACATTTATGCAAAATAGAAAGCAAAACTAATCAATGCAAAAAGGCATCTTCAAAGACATTTGAAGAGACATACAAGTAAAGGCATCCAGACAGGGAACATTTTACAATATAAAAAATAAGAAAACAAAGGGGGAAAGTAGAAAACAGAGTTAGTAATGGAGAAGTTAAAGAAACAGAAACTGAAGCTATGGATTACCTGCAACATGAAGGATTTAGAGTAGAAAACCCAACTCTGGTAACATCACAACATGATGGAACAGTGAGTCCCCAAATTAAGGAGAAACAAGTGGAATGGGAAGCATCTGATCTGTTGCCACATGAAGATACTCTGGAGTCTTCAGTAGGAAATCAGTACAAACATCAGCTGGAGTTGGTATCAAGGGAAGGAAAAAGAAATGGTAGACACTAACACAGACAACAGAAAAGTGTGAAGACTTTTCATCATCTTTTGGTGGATGATTTCTCATTTGAAAGAGCAACGGATGACACAATGCAGCTGAAGAATATATGCCACAGGAAGATGTTCTGGAACTTTCTGCAGAATGCTTGCAGGAAATGAGAGTATAAAGAATGTGGCTACAGTTTACAAGAAAAGGATCTACGGGAAGAGTTTCTTGATTTAATAGAGAAGGCTAGACATACTAACATCAATGAAAGAAATACATTACAGAAAGTCATTAAGACCCAAGATGTTAGAAGTCTTAAACAAATGACTACATAATCAAGACTAACAGAAATTCATGTGATACAACAGAAGTACATAGGACATGCTACTGTGTAGCAAAATTAATCACAGATAAAGTCTTACCACAAAAACTACAGGACAATAAGGGAAAGAAAGGGAAGAAATCAAATCCCATCATGGAAGTCTCGAACTGAGGAAACTGATCAACAAAAATACTTAGAAAGATAAAAGCAATACACAGAATTACAACAGACCAGGATCTACCTTGCACTACTTCAAATAACAAGCTAAAGATATCAGTACAGGCAGCAAAACTTAGAAGATATGTACATAAATATAAAGGAAAAGTATAAAATAAGCAATTCGTTCATGATCCAAAAAACTTTTATGGGGAATTAGGAAACAAAGCCAAAGGAACAGAAACACCACCAAAAAAGAATAGATACAGCTTGGAGAAATACCTATGAAGACCTTACAGAACATAATAAAGATGGTGAATGGATAAAAGAAGTAAAAGAAAAGTGCAGTTGGGTACACTTACCATAAATGTAGATGTTCGAGTGTATTCACTGTTGCAGTCATTACATTTGGGTTATCTGTTTGCAGTAGCCCTCAGTCGGCCTGATTAACAAAGTCTTGGGTTCTGCTTCGGTTGCTGTCCCTTCTTCCATGACATCAGGTTGTCAGGGGTATAAAACATGCAGCCGACGCCATTACATCAGTTTTTCTTGCCTCAGATGTCAGGTGCCCCGCGAATGGGAAACAATCAAATCTATAAATACAAGGATATACCTCCAACAAAAAAGCAAATACACCAAAAAGCTTTTAGAGCATAGTAAGTGAGAGTAGAGGTATAGCCAAAAGAAGAAAGGGGGCTGGAGGGAGGGTAACCAGGACTGCAACAGTGAATACACTCAAACATCTACATTTATGGCAAGTGTACACAACTGTAATATGTTCTTCGTGTTTCACTGTTGCAGTCATTACATTTGGGTAGATTCCCGAAGCTAAGGTTGGGAGGAGGAATTTAAACAGAATTAGGACCAGCTAGAAGGCCCTGCAAGACTGCAGTGGCAAAACCAGCTCTAGATTTAGAGAAAATTGGCAAATGATAATGCTTGGTGAAAGTATGTACAGAACTCCAGGTAGCAGCTTCTAGGATGTGGATGCAGCCCTGGTTGAATGGGGCCTGATGCCCTGTGGGATATGTTTTCCATGGTGCTTATAGCAGAAATGAATGCAGTGGCCTATCCATTTTGAAATGGTTTGTTTTGAAATAGTTTTCTCCTCTGTCCCTGCAGCAAATGCCACCAGCAGTTTAGTCCTGTCCAAGTAGAATCTAAGCTGTCTGTGCACATCTAAAGAGTGCAGTATTCGTTCCCCTTTGTTCTGTGGGTTAGAAAAGTCAGGCAAATGAATGGACTGATTAAGAGCCACACTGGATACCACCTTGGGCATGAAGGAGGGATTGGTTTTGAGGGACACCCTGTCCACATTAAAGATGATGAAAGGTTCCACTACCATAAGGGCATGTAATTCAGATACCATTCATGCAGAAGTGATTGCTGAAAAAAAGCTGTTTTCCAGGAAAGAAATTTTAAATCTGCAGTAGCAGCTGGCTCGAAAGGAGGAAGAGTGAGTTTCTCCAAGACATAATTAAGATCCCAGGCTGGAAAGTTGGAGCTCTCCTGGGAGGCCTTAAATTTTTGGCCCCACTGAGGAACTGCTTGAGCAGTGGGTGAGAGAAGAGTGGAGGCTCTGTGCTGTAATGAGCTGAAATGGCTGAGGCATGAATTTTGATGGAGGAAAAAGACAGGCCCTTATGAAGCATCTCAAGTCAAGTATTGTAGAATCTGAGGTAAATTGGGCACTGCTGCTTTCATTCCTTGAGACTGGTTCCAGGAACAGAATCTTTTCCATTTTACAGCATAAGAGTTTCTAGTACTAGGCCTCCTTGCCTCTAAAATGATATCCATCACTGATTTACTGAGGGATGGTAAAGGAGAGATTAGGTAATTAGTCAGACTGCTAGGTTCAGGGTTTGCAGCTGAGGGTGCAGAATCTGGTTCTCCTGCTGAGACAACAGGGAAGGAGTCTGAGGCAGGTGCCATGGAGCAAAGCATGACACACTGCGCAAGAGTGGGTACCAGTGTTGCCGAGGCCAGTGTGGTGCAATTAAAATCGTCCTTGGCTTGTACTGTTTGATCTTTAGTAGTACCTTGGAAAGCAGAGGCAGAGGAGGAAAGGCATAAACTAACAAGTTTTTCCAGCTGAAGGATAGAGCATTCACTTTCCAAACTGGCTTGTGGGGAATCCTTGTGCAAAATTTGTCCAGTTGAAGGTTCTGGCGGGAGGCAAACAGGTCTATATCTGGGCTAACCCATTTGCTTGTCAACATGTTGAAAATCTTTGGTTCCAATTTCCTCTCGTGTGGGTCCATGAGGTTTCTGCTTAATCCATCTGTCAGTGTATTTAGTTTTCCTAGCAGGAATTGAGCTTGTAGATTCACTTGGTGGTTCAAGGCTGTGTTCCACAATGCCATGGCTAGTCTGCAGAGGGGGTAACAATGTGTACCACCCTGCTTGTTTACGTACCACACGACAGTAGTGTTGTCCATCTTTACCATTAGTTGTCCTGGAAGAATTTGGTCCTTGAAGGCTGTCAAAGCATTCTGTACAGTTACATTTCATAGGTTCATACTAGGCAATCTGCCCTAGGGCATTTATAAGCCTAGCCAGATTGTGTTTGGTTTTCGTCACCCATTTTAAATTAATTTTGCTATGCCCTTTTTCGAGATTAGTATACTGTGCCTCTGTCTAACAGTGACACAGAAGTGATACCCGGGGTAAACCTACGATCTCCCATCCACTCATCAAGATTCCTCTTGAAGAGAGTCAATGAGGGACTCTGCCTAACCTGGACTGGGATTTTATTCCAGAGTGAAGGGAGCCTCTGGGTTATGAATCTGTCCCTCCAGCATGTCCTATTTATTTCAGTGCTGAGGTTCAAGTCTCTTGAGCGTGTAGCTCGATGGGATTTGGATTTTCTGAGGTGCAGCATGTCCATTAATTCCGGGTTGGACATGGCTTTATACATCAGGCACAGATCGCCTCTGAGCAGGCGGCATGCCACTGAGTAGAGCTGGAGTTTCTTTAACCGGCAGCATATGGCATCTGTTTGAGCCCTATTATCCTCTTGGTGAGGTACTATTGGGGTCTTTCCAGTTGCTGCAGGTGACTGGTAAGGTACATCCCAAAAGGGGCATTGTACTCCATTATGGGCCTGATGAGGGATGAGTAAAGAGGCACGATGACCTCCCCTGATCTAGATGCGAATCCCTTCATGATTAGATGGGCTATATAAAATGTTTTTCTAACCACTTTGGCCACGTGGTTTTCAAATGAGAGATTGCTATCAACTTGGGTCCCCAGGTCCCTAATTACTACTTCTGTACTTAATGGATTACCACCTATGTGGCAATTTGTGGGCACTTTGTTTTTGCCAAAGGGGATGACTATACACTTTTTGGCGTTTAGCTTGAGGCCATGGCTCTGGCACCAGTTTGTCTGTTTCTATGAGGCCCTTTTGTAGGATTCTTGTGTCAGCTGGAGAGTTGATTATGGCGCCTAGTTTGCAGTCATCTGCGAACGTGGTCAGCCACAGCCCTTCCGTGTTGGCCTGTACCTCCGAGAAATATATACCAAACAAGAGAGGTCACAGGACTGAGCCTTGTTGGATGCCACTTGTAACTGATTTGGAGTCTGACATGGCTCCACCAATTCTAACCATGTGTGTTCTGTCCTTGAGCCAGTTTGCAACCCATCTAGTGACATAGGGGTTTATATTTAAGCTGGTGAGCTTTTCTATAATGCCCGAGTGGGGTATTGTATCGAAGGCTTTTGCAAGGTCCAGGTAGGCTGTGTGGACCACCTTCCCCTCGTCAATGGCCTTGGTGACTGTTTCAAAGAAATCGACCAGGTTTAAGAGGTAGGATCTGCCCTTAACAAAGCCGAACTGGATAGGATCCAGTGTCTGTAGGTCCCCAATATCTTTATTTATGAGGTCCATGATGATCCTTTCCATAGCTTTGCAGACCAAGCTAGTCAGGCTTATGGAGCGAAAGTTTCCAGGATCCACTGAGGCACCACCTTTGTGGACAGGGACCACTGTTGCTGTACGCCACTCTTTGGGGTACATATCCTGTAGTAAGGCTGAGGTTGAACAGTAGTTTTATGTCTGGGTTTAGCTCTTCTTGGAGTTCATGTAGGACGCAGCCCGGGACACCGTCTGGTCCCATTGATGCTGTGTTTTTTGCTTTGGAGAGGGCGGTTCTTACCTGAGCATCTGAGATGTCAGGGGGGGCAGCACTCTGCTGGGATAGATATTTGCCCTTTTGGTGGGGGGAGGGGGGAGAAGTTTGCACTGAACTTGTCAGCTAGGATGTTGGCTATGTCTGTGGGTTTGGTGTATTTTTTGTCATTTTGGACTAATTCTGAGCATATCTGGGAATTCCCACCCAGGTTCCTAACATAACTAAAGAAAGCCTTGTGATTATCCTTAGTGTCCTGTTCAATTCTTCTCTCGAAGCTGGCCTTAGATGATTTTATGAGTGCCCGTAGTTTTTTGCTAATACTGATCAGAGATGCCTTCCCTTTTTGGGATTTTGCTCTATCATGTAGTAGCTTCCTCCTTCTATTGTATGTATAGTTTGTTTATGGCTGGGGTCCACCAGACAGGATGCCTGCCTTTGGAGGATTGGGTCTTGGTTTTATTTGGGATTGCATGATCCATGCATTCCTGAAGGTGTTCATAAAATGCGTTTATAAAGCATTCTGCGGTCTGGGCCGTATTTTCCACAAGCCCGTGGATTCCACCTCGGTTTTGAGGAGTGTAAAATTTGCTTTAGAGAAGTTTTTCACTGTGGTTTTCTGGGCAGGGGGTGGAGTCGGGATGTGAATATCCAGTGAGATTAGTTTATGGTCTGATCTTACCAGTGACGGATACACTTCTGGTCTGGAGCATAGAGCCCCCATGTTGGTGATGATCAGGTCCAGTATGTTTTCCCCTCTTGTGGGAGTGGTAACAAGTTGTTCCATAGCATTTGAGTTTATAAATTCTATGAACCTTTGGGCTAGGGTGTTGGAGCTAGAGTAATGCTCCCAGTCTATGTTTGGGTAGTTGAAGTCGCCCAATATAATGGTGTTTGGAGAGACCTTCATATTTTCCAGTGTTCTCAGGAAGGCCGAGTGGGGTTCCTGGGTTTGGGAGGGTGGTCTGTAGCACTGGAAGGCAGTTTTACCCACTGTTAGTTGCACATGAATAGTCTCCGATGCTTCGTGCTGTGCCACCAACCTGGAGGTGTGGGTATCTTTGACGAATATTGATACTCCCCCCTGCTTTTGTGGTTCGGTCCAAGTTTTGGGGCCAAAAAGCATGGTATGAGGTATAACCTGGTAGTGCTGGGGTGCTCTCGGGAGCCTTGAACCAGGTTTCTGTTACTGCACAGATATCGATGTTCTCCATGCTAAGGAGAGTTTTGAGTGTGTGCATCTTGAGGTTTAGACTTCTGGCGTTGAGTAGCATTACTCTTACCTTCTCATCCCTTGTGATACCTATGGAGGTGGGTTTGTCTTTTTAGCCTTGCCACATTTCCTTCTGATTTATGTGCAGGTGCATTTGACTTGGGTTCCATTTGTTCTGAATGCACTTCCTTGCCAGGTGAGCCCCCCCATGCATAATCTGATGCATCTGTTAAGATTTGCGCTGCAGGGGTAATGTGAATGGTAGTTCCCTGTTTTGGTGGCAGGCCTCTGCCCACCAAAGGAACTCTAGGCGTAGGCAAGGTATGATAGGAATCCTTGCTTCTAAATCCTGTGAATGTTGACACCATAGGCTTTTGAGATACCACTGTAGTTTCCTCATATGCAGCCTTGCATATGGAATTAGAAGAATGCAGGAGGCCATGAACCCCAAGGCTTGCAGTATTTGCCTTGCAGACAGCTGGGTTTTTGTGGCCACTTGTTTGAAGTAAGTTGTCAAATGAATCCATTTCTCTGGCGTGAGTATGACAGGGGTATATAAGATGCAGCAGACGCCATTTTCTTCAGTTTTTCTTGCCCCAGATGTCAGGTGCCCCAAAAAAGGTCGGCAATGCAAATTGCTAATAAAACATACATATGAAAAGCAATCAAAAAATTTCAGTTACCAGCAAATACTCCCCATAAGTAGTAAAGGGTAGAAGGGTTAGGTATGTACCAGCAAGTAAGATGGGAAGGAGGGAGGGTAACCTGGACTGCAGCAGTGTATACACTCGAACATCTACATTTATGGTAGGTACAAAACTGTGCTATGTTCATCGTGTTACACTGCTGCAGTCATTACACTTGGGTAGAATCCCAAGTGTCCTATCCATTTTGAAATGGTCTGTTTTGAAATGGCTTTTCCCTGTGCTCTTGCAGCATATGCTACAAACAATTGCTCAGTTTTCCTGAAAGCTTTGGTTTTGTCCAAGTAGAAGCGTAACTGCCTGTGTATGTCCAAAGAATGCAGAAGTCTCTCCCCTTTATTCTGTGGGTTTGGATAAAAAGTTGGCAAGTGAATAGTTTGGTTTAGAGCCACACTTGATACCACCTTTGGTATAAAAGTAGGGTTTGTTCTTAAAGACACCCTCTCTTGGAAAAATGATGAAAGGTTCCACTGCCATTAGTGCCTGTAATTCTGAAACTCTTCGTGCTGAGGTTATTGCCAGGAGCAGAGCAGTTTTCCAAAAGACATATTTTAAATCTGCTGAGTTAGCTGGCTCAAAAGGAGGTAAAGTTAATTTTTCCAACACGAAGTTGAGGTCCCAAGTTGGAGTTGGTGCTCTACGGGGTGGTCTTATGTTTTTAGCCCCTCTGAGGTACTGTTTTAGCAAAGGATTAGAAAAAATAGGTGGGTCCATGTTGCAATGAGCAGAGATAGCAGAGGCGTGGATCTTGATGGATGAAAAGGAGAGGCCTTTGTCCAGCATCTCAGTTAAATATTGTAGTATCTGAGGAATATTTGGGACAAGAGGGTCAAGGCTGTGAGCCTGGTTCCAGGCACAGAGTCTCTTCCATTTATCCGAATAGGCTTTCCTGGTGCTAGGCCTTCTGGCCTCCAGAATGACATCCATAACAGCTTTGGAAAGAGGCATTGCTTGCTTGACTAAGGAATCTGCCATGCAGCCAGGTTTAAAGTCTTTAGCTGGCTGTGAAGTATCAGACTGTTGTGCTGAGTCAGAAGATGTGGGATTTGAGGCAAAATCCAGGGTGGACCTTGTGCTAAGTTCTTTAAGATTGGGTACCAGTGCTGGTGTGGCCAGTCTGGGGCAATCAGGATCATCTTTGGCTTTTCTTGCCTGGCTTTTATGAGTACCTTTGGAAGGAGAGGTAGTGGTGGGAAAGCATATACTTGTAGGTTTTTCCAGCTGAATGAGAGGGCATCCATTTTCCATGCTTGTGGGTGGTAAGTCCTTGTGCAGAATTTCTGTAGCTGGCAGTTCATTGGGGATGCAAACAGATCTATGTCCGGGCTCCACCATTTTTGTGTTATTATTCTGAATATTTGTGGATGTAATTTCCACTTGTGCGGATCCATGATGTTTCTGTTTAAGTCATCTGCCAGTGTGTTTTTCTCTCCTTGCAGGAATTGTGCTTGCAGATGAACTTGATAGGTTAGAGCTGTGCTCCACAAGAGCATGACTTGTCTGCAGAGGGGATAAGAATGAGTGCCCCCTTGCTTGTTTATGTACCACATAACTGTGGTGTTGTCTGTCTTTAGTAGTAGTTGTCCTGGATGCAGAAGGTCCTTGAAAGCTATAAGGGCATTTTGTACAGCTAGCATCTCTTTTTGACTGATGTGAAGATGCCTTTGTTCTGTGGGCCACTTGTCCTGAATACATTTTCCTGCCATGTGTGCTCCCCAGGCGTAATCCAATGCATCTGTTGTCAGTGTTTGCCTGGCTGTGGGTTGAGTGAAAGGCTGTCCCTTGTTGAGGTGACATGCTTGAGCCCACCATCAAAACTCCTGTTGAAGGCAAGGAATTAGTGGTATTACTGTTTCCAAACTTTGACAGTGTTGAGACCAGACACTCTTCAGGTACCATTGTAGTTTCCTCATATGCAGTCTGGCATATGGAATTAGTAGTATGCAAGATGCCATGTAACCCAAGGCCTGCAGAATTTTTCTTGCAGGGAGTTGGGTCTTTGTTGCCATCAATTGAAAATATTGAGTCAGTTGTCCTTGCTTGTCTGGCATGAGATAAGCCATCTGGGCCGTTGTATTCAAGCTGGCACCCAGGAATATTATCTCTTGTGAGGGCACTAGTTTTGACTTCTTTACGTTTACTGTGTACTGTGGGCAACTTAATAACTTTTTTACAAACGCCAGATGCATTAGAAGAATGTCCTTGCTCTCTGCTTGAATCAGGCAGTCGTCCAGGTACGGATAAATCTGAATTCCTTTCTGTCTGCAAAATGCAATTACTGGTGCCAGGCACTTTGTGAAGATCCTGGAAGCAGTAGATAAGCCAAATGGCAGTGCAGAGAATTGGTAGTGCAGTGAACCTGCTATGAATCTGAGGTATCTTCTGCAGTTTTGTCTGATAGGGACATGCAGGTATGCCTCCTTGAGGTCCAATGTCACGAACCAAGCTTTCTTGCCCAGCATGGGAAGAAGCTGCTGTAGTGTCAACATTTTGAATTTCAGAACATCCAGGTAAGTGTTTAGAGAAGAAAGATCCAGAATGGGCCTCCAGGCTTTGTCCTTTCTGGGAACCAGAAAGAGTCTCGAGTAAAATCCTTGTCCTTGCTCCTGTGTTGGTAGCTTTTGAATAGCTCTCATGTCCATGAGTGCTGTAATTTGTCTTTGAGCCTCTGCCCATTGATGTGGTGGCAGATTTGGCATTCCTTTTAGCCTTGGCAGAGTGTGAAAGTGGATCCTGTAACCTTGAGATACAATGATGAGAACCCATTTGTCTTTGGTGATCATATGCCAATTGTGACAGAAAAGTGCCAGTTTTCCTCCCAAGGGGGCTGCCAAGCCATTGGGGCTGTTTTTTGTAAGGTTGAGGCCTGTCTTCCCCTTCTTTCTGGGTTGATGCACCCAATTGTCGAGGCCTGTAAGGACCTTGTGGTTGACCTCTTCCTCTTGGACGTCTGTATCTGCCCCTTTGAGGTCTGTCTGTAACTGGAAAGGACCGATTCTTTGTTGGCCAATTTCTGCTAAATCGAGGAGGCTGAACCTTTAAGAAATCCTTCACCGTTTGCATAGATTTTGCCTTATCCTCCATTTTCTTTAATACCTCTTCTGTCTTAACTACAAATAAAACATCCTGCTGCAAAGGTGCATCTAATGATTTTGCTTTACCATGATCTGGTAACGTCTGTTCTTTTAACCAAGCATGTCTTCTAATGACAGATCCTGTAACTGCTGCTCTACAGGAAGCCTCTAATGAATCAAAACCACATTGCAAAGTATGTTTTCCCACTTGTTCAGCTGCATGCAATAAATCCTGCATCTCTTTATAATTAGGAGGATCTGAGTTTGGAAGCATTTTTTGTTTCAACTGAGACATCAAATATTGCTGATATTTTAGCATGTGAAACTGGCAATTTAAGGCCCTCATTGCTAAAGTTGCAGATGTATATACTTTCTTCCCCCATCTGTCTAATGCTCTGGAATCTCTGTCAGAGGGAATGGAGTCTTTGCTGAGGAGGCCTTTACCCCTTTGGGGCCCTGAGAAATAGTTTCAGGGTCAGCTACAGGGCATTTATAAAGAAATTTGAGAGAGTCAGGGACTCTGTAGTACCTGTCTGGCTTAACTGGAGCAGGAGGTAAAGAATCAGGATTTAAACTGGATTCAGTACACACATCATCCACAATATCTAAAACTGGCGGAATAGCAAGGGGTCTGTGTTGAGGTAATAAAAGGAAATCTCTGAGCCTTTTATTGGACTCTGAATAATCCTGGCCCTCCCAATGGAAATGCTCCCTCATGGTATACAAGGTTTCCCCAAAGGATTAGTCCTCTGGCGGACAGGCTGAAGGAATTGATTCCTCAGCATCAGAATCCTCATAGGGGGGTAAACAGTATCCTTGGTCTGAGGATGAATCTGAAGAGATGGATACCTGGTCGGAGGGGGATGGGACCCCCTGATCAGAGTGATTAAGTCTTCGGCCATTTTGAGCATTTGTTTCTTAGGCATGGAGGCCTGTCCTGGTGAATACTAAATTTGTTTCTTTGTTTTTAAAGGAGTTTTAGACTTGGCAGAAAATTTAATGGTTAACTGAGTAGGTCTGAAAACACCCTCTGAAGCTACGGGTTGCTCAGCTACTCCAGATACCTCTGAAGGGTTAGTCTCGGTAGGCTGTAAATCTGGTGCGTGCGAAGGCCCAGCCATCTCCACGTGGGAGTCAGAGGTGGCCTGAGGTTCTAAAGAAGCGGTCGTCAGGGGCTGCGAAGGCGTCTCGCTGAAAACCGGAGAACTGGCGACTGGCCTAGAAGAGGCTTCGTCATCAGTTTTGGGCCTCGGATGCCTGTCCTTGTCTTTGCACTTTTTTGTGTGTTCCGGTCGTCGGTAGTTCCGACGACATGGTATAATTGAATTTTCTACCAAAATAATGTCGGGCAAAATCAAACCGACGTTTAACAGTGCGCTTGTTAAACCTAGCACAAAACCGACAACCTGTGATGTCGTGGTCTGGGCCTAGGCATGGGATACAATAAGAATGGAAATCCTTATGAGGTATTTGCTTCCCACAAGAAATATAGTTATTAACTTTTACTGACATCGGTCTGAGGCAAGAAAAAGTTTCCCCAACGGGGTACTTAGCTTTGTAGAAGACTTCGGTTCTGGATTCGGAATGAAAATCTCAGGAGTCGGCTGTCTGGCACTTGCGAACTGCTTTTGCTTCGGGCACAGCGCAGCAAGAAAGACTGAAGAAAATGGCATTGGCTGCATCTTATATACTCCTGTCGCACTGATGTCAGGGAAGAAGCGACAGCAACCGACACCGGACCAAGACTTTGGAACTCAGGCAGACTGAGGGACCGCCTGACGGCAGGATAACCCAAGTGTAACGACTGCAGCAGCGTAACACGAACATCTGATAGTGCATGTAGCCTGCTTTGAAGCGTAGGTATCTTCTGCAAGACTCCCTGATAGGGATGTGCAGGTATGCTTCTTTTAAGTCTAGTGTTGCCAACCATGTATCCTTGCCTAGCATAGGAAGCAGCTGGTGAAGAGTCAGCATTTTGAATTTTGTAATCACCAGAAAGGTGTTTAGAATAGAAAGGTCCAGGATAGGACGCCATGTATTGCCTTTTCTGGGTACCAGAAAAAGTCTCGAATAGAAACCTTGCCCTTTTCCTCTTTTGGTACCAACTGAATAGCCCCCCATGTTTAAGAGAGAGAATACTTGATTTTGAGCCTCTGCCCACTGATTTGAGGTTAGATCTGGCCACCCGTTTGGTGTTGGTAACGTGTGGAAATTAAATCTGTATCCTTAGGACGCTATATTTAAAATCCATTTGTCCTGGGTAATGAGTTCCCAGTTTTTGGCCTGCAGACCAATCTTTCTGCCTAAAGGAGCATTCAAATGGGAAGTGCTTGGAAGTTTTAAAAGTAAGTCATTAAGACAGTTTTCCATAGGGGGGAGTCTTACTAGTCCCAGGTTTGGGTGCAGAAACCCCCCACTGCCTAGTCTTGTGTGTCCCTTGGGACTGAAACTTGGGGTTTCCGCTGTGTCTGGGTTTGGCTTGAGAAGACCTGGAAGGGGCTGGAAAGGACCAGTTTTTAGACGGCCAGTGCCTACTAAATCTAGGAGGCTAAACTTGTAAAAAATCTTTAACAGTTTGCATAGATTTAGCTTTATCTTCCATCTTTTTAAGAACTTCCTCAGCCTTGTTGCCAAACAGGCAGTCCTGATTTAAGAGAGCATCCAACAATTTAGCTTTAACATGATCGGGAAATCCTTGCTCCTTAAGCCAAGCATGCCTTCTGAGCACAGACCCAGTAACAGCAGCCCTGCAAGAGGCCTCTAATGAATCAAATCCACATTGCAAAGTATGTTTTCCAACCTGTTCAGCAGAATGCATTAAATCCTGTAATTCTTTATTTTCAGCACAGTCAGGAAGTAACATCATTTTTTGTTTAAGCAGTCCAACAACATGCTGCTGATACTTTAACATATGAAACTGGCAGTTGAAAGCCCTAATGGCCAAGGTTGTAGAAGTGTAAACTTTCTTACCCCATCTATCCAGCGCCCTGGAGTCTCTATCAGAGGGGGTAGGATTTTTTAGCAGTAGAAGCCTTAATGCCCTTGAGTCCCTGTGACATAGTCTCTGGATCCGCAATAGGATTTTTACAAAGGAACTTGTGCGAATCAGGAACCCTGTAACACCGGTCAAGTTTTCTGGGAGCAGGAGGCAAAGAATCAGGGGCCAAACTGGATTCTGAAAGGGCATCAACAACAATGTCTAGTACAGGAGGTACAGCTAAAGGCCTATGCTGAGGCAGGAGTAAGAAATCCCTAAGCCTCTTTTTTGAATCAGAAAAATTCTGGCTTTTCTAGTGGAAATGCTCCCTAAGAGTATGTAAGGTCTCACCAAAAGAAAAATCCTCTGGAAGGGAAGCAGAGGGAATAGAGTCCTCTGCATCAGAATCCTCATAAGTAGATAAGGGCAAATCCAGATCATCAGAAGAATCAGAAAAATCAGAATCCCATTCAGAAGATTCATAAACAACTACAGTCCTAGGTATCTTAGAAGGGGGAGATTGGCTTCCCCCATATTAACGTTATAAGATCTTCAGCCATTCTTATTTGTCTTTTAGGCATAGAGGCCTGAGCATGTGGCCTGGGCGTCAGTTTCTTAGGCATGGTTCAAGATTTTGGCCTAAATGAAGGAGGCGGCATCTGTTTAATATGCAAGTCCGTAGGCCTGAATACATCCTCAGAAGCCGGTGCCTGCACAGCAGCTCTGGACCCATCCAAGGGAGAGACATCCGCAGGTTCCACAGTTGAAGCATCTTGCGGCATATTGGACTCAAATGGGTCTCAGTAGAGGCCTGAGAGTCAGATGTAGTGGGCATCAGGGGCTGCGAAAGCGCCTGAGTACCGGCGAACTAGCGACTGGCTTAGGAGAAGCGTCGTCGGCAGCTTTGGACCTCGGCGGCCTGTCTCTGTCTTTATCTTTGCATTTTTTTGGAATCCCGGTAGTCGGATGGTTAACAGACATTTCTGGACAATTAAACCGAGAACCAAAATATTTAGAAGTTAAAATACACTGATAGTGCACTGATTAAATAAAGCACAAAACCGACAGCAAGGTACGTCATGGTCAGGGCCTAGGCAAGGAATATAGTACGAATGAAAATCTTTGTGAGGTATTTATTTTCCACAAGTAATGCAATTATTAACTTTTACTGACATTAAAAAGGAGCAAGAAAAAGATTCCCCATCGGGGTACTTAACTTTAGTTGAAGACTTCGGTTCTGAAACTCGAAAACGAAAATTTCAGGAGTCGGCCGACCGGCACTTGCGAACTGCTTCTGCTTGGGGCACCGCACTGCAAGAAAGACTGATGTAACGACGTCGGCTGCATGTTTTATACCTCTGACGACCTGACGTCATGGAAGAAGGGACAGCAACAGATGCAGGACCCAAGACTTTGTTAATCAGACCGACTTGAGGGCTACTGCAAGCAGATAACCCAAATGTAATGACTGCAACAATGAAACACAAAGAACATCAGTAAGGTCAAATGTACAGGATATGAAACGGGATGAAGTAATGGCTACAGAAATTAACAGAAAAGTAAATAAAGTTCCTAAATGCAAAACCCCAGGCCCACATGCAGTACCTAACTTTTGACTAAAAGTATTAACATTGCTATACCAAGATTTAGCCCGGACTAAGAACTAGTTACATGTACTCCCCAAACACACATCAACCTGGTTAACAACAGGAACAATTATACTCCTCCTCAAGCGTGAACTTAGAAGCTATCAAAAAACCTATAGATCAATAACTTGCCTCCTGACAATGCAGAAAATATATACTGGAACTGATGTTGACAAGTTTACAGAAGAAAACTCAGTCATGGCAATCGAATAAAAGGGTGACAAAAGAAAGGCATGCGGAACAAAGGATAATTTGTTCTTAAAGTAGAGAATTGTAAAAAGGAGAAGAATCTAAGTATGGCATGGACAGATTACAAAAAAGCATCTCACAGCATCCACATTCATGGATAAAGGCGTGCTTACAGATGTACAAGGTATAGCCTACATTGATTGATTACATTACAGTGACCATGGAAAAGGGGCAAACCACTCTGGAGCCAAGTCATGATTATTATCCCAGGGATAAAGATTCATAGGAGGATATTCCATGGTGACTCTGTCACCGTTACTCTTTTGTCTTACACTTAACCAATTAAGCGGTCTACTTATCAGATTATGGCTAAAATTTGGCTCCCAGACAACAGAAAAGTGTAAAGACTGTTCACCTTCTTTTTGTGGATGATTTAAAACTGTATAGTTCATCTGATGAGGAGCTGATAGCAGAACTGGAAGTGATCAAAACTTTCTCAGATGATATAAGAATGTTGTTTGGTCTTGATAAAAGTGCAAACGCAACATTTAAAGCAGGAAAGCTGCAGCACCAAGAAAATATCAGTCTGGGACAGGAATGTGATATAGAGGAACTTGGGCAGGGGGTGTATAAATATTTTAGAAATGATGAAGGATCTCTGAATAAAATATGAACAAATGTGACCCAAACTCAGTAAAGAATGTTTCAGAAGACTAAAATTAATACTGAAAACAGCCCTGACATCTAGGAACAAAGCATAAGCTATAAACCAACTTTCACTTCCTGTTCTAACTTGCAGTTTTGGGGTGACTCACTGGCCCCAAACGGTACTGGATCAGCTGGACATGAAAAGAGGAACATACTTCATATGTTTATAAAATGATATATAAAAATCAGTATATACCAAGATTATATATCCCTCGTTTTGAAGGAGGAATGAGACTCCTCAAAACTGACTGCATACACAGATCTGCACGTGTAGGATTGCATACACATCTGCTGATCTTATCAGATCCAAACATAATGTAAGTTTTGAAACATGAAGAAAACAAACCTAAGATGACTTCCCTGTTTACTTTAGCAGAAGCATATCTGTGTCAAGCCGGGAAGGAAACAAAACTAGAAAAAGACAAAAGATCAGGCAACAACTGAATGTGCCAAAAAGACAAAAGAAAGAATATAAGGAGAATGATCAAATGAGAAGGCAAGAATGTGGAAAAGGCATAAATATAGTTGCAAGTACAGAAAACTCCTGGAACAACCTCATATCAATCAGGATCTGAAGCAGGAATGGTTAAGGAGAAGTGAATTTAAACCAAAAGATGAAAGGTTAATATCAGCAGCCCAGGATAGTAGACTATGTATATGTATACGATAGTTTACAAAATCCATTGAACGTGTAGGATAAACAGACAAATGCAGCTTCTGAAACAGAACTGGAAACAGTTGCACATCTTGTTGCTGGGTGTAATACACTATTAGTAGAGGGTCTGTATACTGAAAGGCCTAATAATGTGACAAGACTGTTGCACTGGGGATTGTGCAAACGTTACAGTAATGAAATAGCTGAGAAGCAATGGAAACATACACCAGAAAGCATCATAGAGAATGATGAAGTTTACATCTTATGAAATCACCCATTACCAACAGGCCAAAAAAACAGATGCAAGAAAACCAAACACAGTAGTCCACAAAAAGACGGCAAAAGTAGCATTGATAATTGAAATTGCGACCTACCGATTATAGTGCCTTATATACAGAGAGAGACAAAGTCATAAAATACCAGGATTCGCAGGAAGAAACAACAGGGAAGGAAGATACCCAAACAGTTCCAATAGTAGTAGTAGGAGCAATGGGTCTCATAAAAAAAAATTCAGTCTTATTTAGATATGCTAGTGATATGTGTAACTCCCTATGAATTATAGGAGTCTTGTCAATTCTGAGCATACTGCGGGTGCTGCGAAGAGCATGTTTGGCTCACATCCAACATTGAAACAATACTAATATCACAAACATTAATCATACTTTGACTTGGGAATGGGGTCCATTCCCATCATGGTATTAGAAAGCCAAGAAACTTGGAGAAATTAAACCGGTGAAAAAGCATTCCTACCTATTAAATGTCAGCATTCCCCTTTTTCTTCCCTCTAAAGCTTCTGCCCCAATACTCTCTCTAAATTCTCTTTTAATCATTCCCTGCACTTCCTCTTTAAGCAATTGTGTCTCTTGCAACAAAGCAATGTTTGTTGCTACATCATGTAATGCTTGGATTATCTTAGATCACTTACTCATTCACATTCCAAATCATCAGTTTGAATGCACTAAACATTGCCAATATTAATTTTATAAAATTAACCCTTTTCACCGTTTGCCTATAACCTTTTCCATTAAATTTCTTCACCATATAGCATGGTCATTTTCTGCTCCACGTACCCTCTTCATTTTAGCTAAAACTGACAATAAACATGACCCTTCCAAATAACAATGCAATCTATTATCCAAACTTTAAGCTTTTAAAAACATTGGTTTTATAGTCCAGAAACAAAGACATTCCCCTTTTGCCTTTTATAGAGCCACAGCTTGACTGCAAATGAAAACAGAAATACTGCAAAAATCGTCACCTTCCATTCTGTGTTTGCTCACCTCCCCAGCATATTACATATTTACAAACTTGTTGAGTCAGTGCCTTAAATTCAGTTTACCATTATAGAATTTCATTTTTTCCCAAATTATAAGTTTCTTTATAGTCAGAATCATGTCGGTTTTATCATGTCAACTCAGGTGTCGCTGTGATTTACTATTCAATTATGACACCAAAAAAAAAAAGAGAAAGTTAAAATTCTACTGTGCAAAGTCCACTCTTTTCCTCTCACACAGTACATCCAATCACACATTGCCGACCCATCCTTCACTCTTCCAGGAAATTAGTCCCCATTCGGCACTTAATGCCTGTTTATACTTAATCAGACCAAACAAAGCACAAACACTTACAGTCTTACTGCTGTTGTCTTAGTATTAGGGTTTGTCTGTACTCATATTGCTCAGTCCTCATCCCTCATTGAATCACACATCTAATGATTTTCTTCTCTGTGCTCCAGTCCTATCCTAGTGTCCTCATTTATCTTCTTGGCAAAGTTTGCCATCTCTATTATTTCCTCTCGATCTGTAGCTTGAACACCAGAAAGGGCTTAATCAGCCATCTCTCAGTTGGAATTTTTCTCTGTAGCGCCTTACCCCCAGAAGCCCCTGGTAGTCCATCCACTGCAGCAGTCTCATCATAGAACACCTTATATCCCTCTATTTCTTTTCAAGCCTTTTCTGAATCCACACAGGATTGCATCCCTGTCCAAAAATGAATTTTCAAAGTGGCCTGGTAAACAAAACAAAATCTTAAGTTCACCAACCTCTGGTACTTAAACAGTGGGATAAACTGCATTTGCCTTCTCTTTGTTGCCACCAAATAACCATTATCAATGAAAATTCTGTTAGCACCAATTAAAGTTTTCCATTTCTTCCATAAGCACAAAAGCAGTCTTTCTTTCAGGGAAAAATTTTTCCCTTCACTATTATCAGTCTTGAGAAGCTACTTTCATAATTACCAGGCATCATCAGTCTGGGTCCTATCCAACAGTAGCTACTCAGCGAAGATTCTGGAGCACTGACTCAACTGCTCTGCCACAAATCCATCCAGCCATTCTCAACCCCTTTTCCCATTTTTATACATGGGCCTGGGGTGTCACCAACACTGACAATGAACTAGAGCCCAGGTTTACACCACTGGGTGGCTAGCCCTGCTGACAAAGTATTTTCCTTCCAGCCCCTCAGGCACTCCTGTCACATGTAAATTCTCTATTCTTTCCCAGTCTTCCAATTCAATTTCTTCTCCAATAACTCATCCTGTAGGGCCTATATATCTGCTAGCTTGTTGCTATGTTCCAATTTTTTGGTTCACAGAGCTGTTATCTCATCAGAATGTTGGGACAATGCTCCTTCCATTTCATCTAATCTCTGGTCAGTCACTAAGTGTTTGGCTCATTTGTGACACCTCTTCTGACAATTTACCAATCTTAGCACTTAACTCCTTACTCAGAGGACCACTGCATTCCTTAGCACTCCTCGTGGTCGTCTTCATTGTTACACTGGGTACCTCTGAAAAACTTTTGTTTGTTGTTTTTCCCTTATGTACTTGGTTTACTATACCTCAGTGCCTGTCTACTATGCACAACTTATTAAATTAGGGCATAAAGAAGTACTTTTCCCTACCATGGGGTGGAAGCACTGCATATCTTTCCCATTTCACCTGTGTGCCATATCTGAAGTCAGAATAATGTGGATTCTGGTCCCGCTCTACAGCTTCACAGGTCTGACAGTCAAGTTTGCTTTAAGAAGCTTGACTGCTTTAACACCCTGTTGACATTTACTACTTACCACATACATATTGAAGAAAGTTGAGGAGTCATTTTCTTCCAACTTTAAGGGGAAGTGAAGCTTACTCCATTGGAAAGTATTGTTTAATACAGCCATCACATATTTTTGTTACTGATATACATGTATGTGCACAACTTTAATAATATGTTCATCAATCTAGTGTTAGCTTCTACAGCAGTGCATTCCAGGCACAGACTTTCAAACAGAACTTAAGACATTTTATTACAGTCCAAAATAATGTCACTTCGAAGTAGTTTCTAAGAAACAGAATACAACAACAGTTTTTGAAGTCTTTCTGACAAATGCCAGTTTTCTAGCCCTGTGATTTTTCTAGTAAGGAATCCTTTAACCTTTTCAGTTCTTTTAAGTGACTTGTCTAAAAGGTCCTCATAACACTACAGTGAGGTATAGGGATCTTCCTGAAGTGACTATATATCCCCTTTTCAAATGGGCTATAGAATATACTTTTCTCATTTGGAAGTCACTCACTTGTCAAAGTTTAAATCATTGTGTAGCACTGTTCACAGATCTTTAATGACGTTATCATTTATCATGTAATTACATATGCATTTTTGCCCTGTTCCATGATGCTGCATGCACACATTAAAGGTGAGATCACTACTACTGTACCAGGTATATATATATTTACATAGATCATCCTGAACTTCAGCATCTTTTACTGAAATCATTATGTTGCCTAGTTTGCAATCATCACTATATTTGGTTATCCATACCCACTTCCCATTTTTGTATCACAGGAAAATAATCTCAAAAAGAGGACGCCCTAGTACACAATCCCATGAGATATCACTAATAACCTTTTTCAGTATAAAACAGATAACCCCCCATCTTGGCTTGTTGCATCCTGTTTAGCTTCTGTTTTTCTCATTGAATTAAATCTAGATTGACAAGGTCTTGCTTTTGTCAATTATTCCCTTATGTGGACGGATGTCAAAAGCCTTAGTAGGCTCAGAATACACAGTATATACTGCCAAACCTACATCAGCTGCTGAGGTTGCCTCTTCAAAGAATGTCAACAAATTCAAAAGGCAAGATCTTCCCTTAATAAGCATTATACTGTTCCACAACTAACCCAAATAGGTCCTTCTCTGTCTCATTCTGGGTATCCTTCATTACAACCCTCTCCTTGATTTCACACAAAATACTGTGGATAAATGGATGTGTGTTCCAATACTGGCATTAAAGTGTAACTTTTTTTTTTTGGGGGGGGGGGGGTGCACAGCACCACTAAGTTGCTGTCTTTTTGTTAGGACATTACAGACAACCTTTATTATAGTAAGAGTTTTGTGTGCTCCACTAAAGTGCTCAAGTTTCTAAACAAAGGATCTTGTTATTACAGGTTTTTAGCATTTTTTGTAGGTAGGAAATTGATGCTTCCTTCCTAGACAAAGCACACAGTGCAAATGGTGCACTTCAGGAGAACTTGTCTCACTCGGGTATAGTTGTTGGTGACTTTTTTTGAGAATGTCACAAGCCACTGGGAAAAAAATCCCCTCAAAACAGCAATTTCAAATTATAAACCCTGGTACTGTCAATTGTAATATAAATAAGGAATGCATTAACTCATGAACACTTCGAGGTGTATAATGTCACATACATATATATATATATATATATATATAATCTATATATATATATATATATATATATATATATATCTATATATATATATATATATATATATATATATATATTAACTTACATTCATCCTTACACTTATACATTTAACTGAGTACACTAAAATCCCTTTAGTGATGCATTTCTGAGCATTTTCTGAAAAATCATATTAAAAAGCATAAGCCAAACAAATATAAATATTTTGTGAGAAGTAAATACTATTAAAAAAATACAAACAATATAGATGAAAAACATACTTACAGTGATAATAGTCCATGCACTCATAGCCTTTACATCAGTACTGTGTAATACCCTATAATGTACACAGCTCCAAAATTATATTTTCTATAAAACTTTGCACACAACTTTTCATATCCTGGAATCTGTACAACTTAGATGTTTAGTCAGGGCACTTTTGTTCAGACAGACTTGACCTTTCACGTGACAGTATTTAGTTACCGAGTTACTTACAGAAATATGAAAACCTATGTTTATTTGTATCATTAGCAAACAATACAGGATATTTTTCAAGGTGTAGAATGTTGTTGTTGTCTTTCAGCTTTTCCCAGTTAAGGGTCGCCACAGCGGAACTCCGGTCCCCTAATGATTGGCAGTAGATTTTGACTAACGCTGAGGTGCCAGCTCGACGTTCAACCTTCAACGAAGGCACGCCCATTTATGCATGTCTTTCAAACGCCCACCCAACCGCGGGGAGGACATGCAGACTCAACACAGAAGGCACTCCCCGCACTCTAACCGAGAATTGAATGGGAGAACTTCTCGCTGTGAGGCAACAACGCTACTGCTGCACCACTGCGGCATTCAAGGTGTAGAATGTACAGTGCAGAAATCAATAACAGATTTCTTCATCAACATCAAAGGTTTTGCCTAATGTCATAACAGATTATAAGTCACCTCGTTTTGAAAGTGTTAATGTGCACTTGGAAATAATGAATGGCTTCATTACTTACAAACATCTAGTAGCATCTCCAGGACAGTAACCATGTATTTTTCAGGGTCCCACCATTATATTTTCACAACATGCCCTTCAATTACAATTAACATTCTTAGTGTCATTTTCTTACTTACACCTTGTCTTTTATTATACTGGCTACTATCAAGTGGCAATTCGCTTAGAGTAGGAAAGCAGCCAAAAAATGTCAAAACACCACACAAAGCTGCAGGTGTTAAATGCAAAAATATATATAAAAGGCACTATAACCATGAATGAGTTAAGGCCCAGTTTGAGAAATCTCATCACTCTAAAAGCTAGCTAGGAAGGGACATAACGACTCACAAATAAGCAAACCTTCATTGCTTGCAGCAAAAAAAAAAAAAAAAAAAAAAAAAAAAAAAACTGAAGGTGGCATAGGTTGCCACCCCCCATGAGATGTGTTGTGGGCAGTGTAATAGATGAACAAATGGGCCAATGTACCAAGTCTACAAGAAGCTGATGTTTAGCAGGCACAAGAAGAAATAGCACCTAGAGAAAATGTCTGGTTGAATGTAGCAAATTCTAAACAGCTTTCTGGCCTAACATCCATTACACACATTTATCCTATAGGTGGCAAAATAAAAACCAAGTTAAGGAAGGTCGGTCATTCCTTTAAGAGCATTCATTTTACATCACTGATGAGGGCAGATTCTCAACAAGAACAGGCATATTAATTGAGAGCTTGCAAAAATTTGGCCAAAGAAATCCAGCTGGCTGCTGGATGAACAGAGTTATACAGTCCATTGTCTTGATGATCCATGGCCTACAGATGCTATGATGTTCTTGGCATCCAATTGAGAGATTCAAAGGCACAAAGTGACTCTGCCCAAAACATGTAGACTAGGTCTAAAGTGGTCATAGTTGAAAGCCATCTGCTCAGAGCAGTCCGCTCACTCATTTATCAAAGGGTGAAAGAATGGGAAGTGAAAGGCTTAATTTCAGTTATCTTACCAAATCCGCAACATTTATGACATCAACATCTTTTAAAAAAATTAAGTTAATTCTACTTCTCCACTTTTTACAGTGTAAGGTGCCAAACAAGACAGTTGCCTAAACCTGAGCTCTGGCTTGGCCTAAGAAGAAAATCTCAAAAAATTAAGGAAAAGTGGAACCAGAAGTGAAACAAAGGCAACAGTGTAAAAAACAAGGACGACAACTGAATGACAAAAAGAAGAGAACCTGGCAGTAGATACAAGCTTGCAGAGAAAGACTCAATGGATACAGATTTTCTGAGGAAAACAATTGAGGCCCAAGCAACAGAAAATTGACAGAATACTAGAGTAGCAAAGATGTGGGACCCGCTCCACAAAATACATATTATCAACTTAGTGGGGTACACAGAAAGACTAGGAATCCTCAGGGATTAAGTGAAAAGGCTGAAAAATTAGATGGATTTGCAAGAAAACAGATCAAGGACAGAGAACTGGAGAATCAGAGAATCACTGTAATCAATGACAGAATTCCAGGCGAAGAGTTATACATTTTTTCAGCTTCTGATAAACTCTGAAGACCTCCAAGAGACTGAAACCTAGAAGTCTGCTGAACACAGAAAGCAGGGAAAATTGGGGGCTCAAAGGAAAGCCATATATTGTGCAAGTTTCACTCCTACACAACAAAATAATGGATTCTCAGGGATGCCAGGAAAACTGAGTTAAGCCAAAGAGGCAGGTAAATCAGAATCACCACAGAGTATTTAGCAAGACACCACCAAAGTCAATATAATATAAAAAGTTATGTACTTACCATAACATTCCATGTGAGCTGTTTATCTCGCCTTTATTCTCACTGATGGGTTTGGAGCCGATCCTCGGCTCCGACACAGCTGATAGCAAAGCTCAAGGTTTGCCAGTAGCTCGAGACCAAGCCCCTTATCCCACAATGCACTGCTGAATTACCTCAGATCTTGTTTGCTGCGAGTAACAGTATATATATATATATATATATATATATATATATATATATATATATATATATATATATAACCTTTTATTCATTTCTACCAAGAACACTTTCCGAAGGGGAAGAAGAAATATTGAATAACCAGGATGGTACTTAGCCTCTAAGTCAACAGCCAGCCAGGAGGGGGAAGGAGGGAGGGACGTGAGAATAAAGGCGAGATAAACAACTCACATGGAACGTTATGGTAAGTACATAACTTCTTTATGTGAAGTTGTTAAATCTCACCATTTATTCTCACTGATGGGTAGCGTCCCTAGCACCCTCAATCCTGGGTGGCTCATGGGAGTATGTTCTTCAGTACCGTGGAACCAAAGGAAGACCTGTCCCTTGAAGCCTTATCTACTTTGTAATGCGTGATAAAGGTATGAGGCTTAGACCAAGTGGCTGCAGCGCAAATATTGTCAAGGGGCAATTTAGCTTGAAAAGCAGAAGACATAGAGACGGTTCTGGTAGAATGAGCCTTAGGTTTGTGTATTAATGGCATGTTCGCATTTTCATAAACAAAGGATATACAATCGTTTAACCATTTAGATAAGGTTGTTTTAGCCATTGGATTGCCTTTTCTGGCTTCTGAGAAGGATACAAAAAGTTGATCTGATTTTCTAATATCCTTAGTTCTGTCAAGATAAAATCTGAGCTGTCTGTGTACATCAAGTTTGTGCAGCATGTTTTCCAATTTGCTAGAGTGGTTGGGAAAAAAGACTGGCATCTCAATGACCTGATTGATATTTGATTCAGAACAGACTTTAGGTAAAAATGAGGTGTTTGTTCTGAAAGATACTCTATCAGCATGGAAAATTACGTATGGTGGTCTGATAGATAATGCTTGAAGTTCTGACACACTGCGGGCAGAAGTAATGGCCACTAGAAAAATAGTTTTCCAGGATAAATATTTGAGATCAAAAGAAGATGCTGGTTCAAAAGGGGGAAGAATAATTTGAGACAGCATAAAGTTTAAATTCCAGGGAGAATAGGGAATTTTAATAGGTTTCATGTGAAGAACGCCTTTAAGAAAAGTCTTAGATAATTTATGGCCCATAACATTTGAGCCACCAAACCCAAGGTGAAAATTTGAGATGGCAGCTAACTGGACTCGAACTGTAGCAGCTGCTGCCCCTTCCTTAAAAATCTTTGTCAAGAATTCTAACATAGATGATAGCGGAGCTCGGAAAGGGTTTATGTCCTGCATGTTGGCCCAAATTGAGAACCTTTTCCATTTACTGCCATATAATTTCCTGGTAGATGGCTTGTGAGAAGACAAGAGAATTTGTCTTGTATCTTTTGAAATTGAATGAAGCCTGACAATTAGGGGAAGTGGATTAGCCAAGCAGTCAAGTTTCAGGGACTGCAGTGATGGATGGAGGTCCCCTGATGGGTGCGTCAGAAGGTCTGGAACTGGGTCCAGGATCTATGGATCTTCCAACAGATGATGGTGGAGAAACAGGAACCAAATCTGTCGAGGCCAGTAGGGGGCTATGAGAATAACAGTCCTTCCCAGCGTTTTTGCATTCTGTAAAAATTTGGGCATCAATGGGAGGGTGGAAATGCATAAAGGAGACCCGGGGACCAATCGTGTAAAAGTGCATCTCTCGGGGGATGACCGTGAGGTGGTATTAGGGGCAAAGTAGCTTCTGCATTTTGAAATGATGTGGCTGGCAAAGAGGTCGCAGCAAGGCTGGCCCCATTTGCGGAAAATCAACTCCGCAACCTGTTGTTTGAGAGACCACTCGTGAGGGAGCAATATCGCCCTGCTTAGCTCGTCTGCTATCACGTTGGATTTCCCCGGGATGTGCGTTGCTAAAAGAAAATGCTGGGACGACAGCCCATTGCCAGACCCTGAGGGCTTCTCGACAATGGGGGTAAGACTTGGTTCCGCCTTGCTTGTTAAAATACCAGACTACTGACATGTTGTCCATCTGAATTGCAATAGTTCCTAGAGGGAGAGAGTCCTGAAAGTACTGCAATGCCAGAAGTACCGCTGTCAACTCTAGAACACTGATGTGCAGATGTGATTCTTGATCTGCCCATGTGCCTTGGGCAGTCTTTCCCTGAAAATACCCCACCCCCACCCTATCAAGGAAGCATCCGTGGTCACAGTGGCTACTGGGGGGGGGGGGGCAAAGGGTCTTCCGATTGTGAGATTGTGACATGAAGAGACGTCAACCACCACCGAAGGTCTCTCTTGCAAGAATCTGTGATGAGAATCATGTGGTGCATTGGTAATTTCTGGTATGACCACTGAGCAAAGAGGAGCCATTGAAGAATTTGCATATGCATCCTTGTGAGTGGTATTAGCCAGGATTGCTGCCGCCATCAAACCTAGCACCTTCAAGACCTCTGCTGCTGTAGCTTTGTTCTTTGACACCAGTGAGCTGACATGTTGGCGGAGAAGTGAGACTCTTTCGATAGGAAGAAGTAGAGTGGTAGTTGAGGTATCTAACTCTGCTCCTATAAAAACAGTAGGCTGCGATGGCAATAATGCAGACTTTTCGAAGTTAATTGTAATGCCTAATTGATGGCAGAGTGTCAGTGTGTATTGTGTTGCCTGAGTCAATTTATGCCTGGTGATAGCAGTGAGGAGCCAATCATCTAGGTATGGAAACACCTGGAATCCTAGACGTCTCAGGTGAGCCGTGACCACTGCCATGCATTTGGTGAACACTCTGGGGGCTGTAGTGAGACCAAAGGGCAGGGCTCAAAACTGGTAATGAATGGCTCCCAGCCAGAAACGCAGATGATCTCTGGAGTGTCTGTTCATCTTTATGTGATAGTAAGCGTCCTTGAGATCTATGGAGCACATGCAATCGCCTTTCCCTAGGAAGGGAAGAATGGACTGAAGTGTGACCATTCGGAACTTCTCTTTCTTTACAAACTGGTTGAGTCTGCTGAGGTCCAAGATAGGTCTCCAGTCCCCGGTTTTCTTTGGTACCAAAAAGAATCTTGAGTAAGTTCCGAATCCAACTTGGTCTGCTGGGACTGGTTGGATGACTCTTTTCTAGCAATCTGTGGACCTCTATGATTGCTTGTTCCCTGAGATTGGGTGGAACATCTGGGATTCTGTTTACAGGAATGGGAGGGGAAGAGAACGGTATGAAATATCCTCTGGAAATTATGCTTTGTACCCATGTATCTGATGTTATCGTTAGCCAGGCTTCTGGGTACAAAGACAAGCGAACCCCCAACTGCCTCCAGAGCCGAACAGTCAGGCTCCCTATCAGGGGTGCTGGTAGGGTTGACCGGAGAATTGACCCCTGTCACGCTGTTGCTGTGGACCCCCTCTGCCGCGGGGGTGGCATCTTCCGTTATAACCCCCTCCTCTGCCTCTAGAGGGGGTTTCTCCACGTGTGTCCTGAAAGGCTCCCTGTGCTTTTTGGAACCATATTTTCCCTCCCCTAGGGCCCTTAGGGTAGGGCCGACTAGGGGTAGAAAAACGGACTCCAACGGCAGATAAGGTCTTGCCTTCTTGCTCACACCTGTTTAAAGTTTCCTTTACTTTGGGCCCAAACAGTGATGAGCCATCGAATGGGGTGTTTATAAAGGAAGACTTAAAGGGTTCTGCAAAGGAACAGAGATGCATCCAGGCTTGTCTTCGAAGAGCAATGCCCGAACTACCGGTTCTACTCGAACCATCAGCTGCATAGGATATGAGACGCATGGACAAGTTTACCACTGAGTTTAGGGTAGTGAGCTGGGTGTTGACTTGTCGGCCACCCCTGCAGCTACTGTACCCTGTTGAGTATCTCCTAGCTCTTTCAGGAGATCTCTTTGTAGTCTCGTAAAGTGGGTTAAGTAGTTCAGTGATCGCAGAGAAAAAGTCGCTGAACTAAACATGCGTTTCCCATATCTATCCATGACCATAGAATCTCTGTAAGGAGGATGGATAGATGTGGATGTCTCAGACACTTCCTTTTTGGTGGCTGCAGCTACCACCATGGCATCAACAGGCACTCCCTTTGTCAAAAATGACTTGTCCACTGGGGCATACATGAATTTATTGGGCTTACGAGGAACAGGTTCCATGGCCTCCAGTGACTCCCATGCCTTACAAGAGATCAGTTCCATTAGCTCGTCGTAAGGTGGAGACACCCAAGAAGTGGAAGGTTGAGACCTAAAGGCCTTCAAGAGCACGGACTCATCCTCAGTAGGGGTCATGGACTGCCATTCGCCCCTCTGACTAAGGATCTCTAGTATCTCTGCAAAGGAGACATCCTCAGAGGGGGATCGAGGGGACCCTTCTGACTCATCCAAGTCCGTGTCAGATGTCAAAGACTCCTGTGGGGAGTCTAAGTGCCTCCTCTTGCACAGTCTCTTCCTGGGCACCTCCTCAGTGGGGGGATCTGGAGAGGTCTCAGAAGAGCAGAGGACACCCTGTGGGGGCACCTGAGGCTCGGGGTCTCTACGCTTAGGGGGACCGGTAGACTAAGAAGCAGACACAGGAGCTTGAGGGGAGAGGGAAGGCTGAACCGATGCCGATGTTGTCTTTGGAAACAAAACTCTCCTCATAGCATCAAAGGCACCATGGCTCTGATGAGAAGGAGTGGACGGACCCGAGAGTACCATCCGATCCTCCCACACTGAAACCCTGGGCTCTGAGCCTGAGGTAGGAGCCGAGCTCATCCGAGCCGAATCCCCAAGAGGAAGAGTCTGCACCGACAAATCGGTTCGACTATCCTCTCTGGACCCGATGGGAGATCGTCGGCTCCTAGAGTCCTCGGTCGGTGCCGAGGATATCCAAGTAGATGGAGCCGATAACACCAGTGTGGGTATCAGCTCCAAGGGTTCGACAATCATTGGTTCAATTTCCTTCGGCTCCGAGAGTCCGGTACGGCTCGGAGGAGGAGTAGACAAATCCTGTTCCATGGTCTTCGGCACCGACGAGCTGGTCGGGGCCGACAACAATTTGGCAAGTCCTGGTGCCTGTAAAAGCTTCTGCACTAGCCGATCCATGTCCAAATCTGAAAGGCTGACTAAGGACTTAGATGAATGCACCGAAGGTGCTGACTGGAGCAGAGAAGAAGAAGGAACTTCAGAGACCGGCTCCAATACTGAGAGCTGGCTCCGAATCAAAGGTATACTTGGTTTCGAGGTCTGTGGAACCGATGACCCTACTTCTGAAGTTTTCGCCTTTTTTGCCACTTTAGGTTCTATAGATTTTGAGGATTTGGAGGATGTGCTAGTACCCAACACCTCAGAAAAGGAATGCTGTAGTAATCCCCTGTCTATAAGCTTCCTCCTTCTCTCCAAGACGACTCTTGAAGAAAAGGAATGGCAAATGCTGCAAGTGTCTTGGAGGTGTTTAGCCCCCAGACAGTAGACACATTGAATGTGTCCATCAGTGACGGACATTTTCTGTCCGCAATCTGGGCATTTTTTTTTAATCCCGATTTAGGATGAGATTTTTCCTTGTCATCCGACATAGTTAAGTAAAACAAACCAGTATACTGCAAAAAGTAAACAGTAAAGTCCTTACTAAACTTGTAAAGACCCACAAAACAACTAAGCCCATTCCGGGCAATATCTATGACAAATAACTACAGATTACAGATATAGGGCTAAAGAGGCCCACAGAGAAAAACCCTATTAGAAAAGGATTAATAAGTCTAAATAGGGCTACAGGCCCACACAAACCAACTAAGCCAACAGGGCACTAACTATCTAAAAAGTACAGTTGTGTACACTTACCATAAAATGTAGATGTTCGAGTGTATTCACTGTTGCAGTCATTACATTTGGGTAATCCTGCTGGCAGGTTGCCCTCAGTCGGCCTGAATTCCAAAGTCTTGGGTCCTGCGTCAGTTGATGTCACCCCTTCCCTGATGTCAGGTTGTCAGGGGTGTAAAGATGCAGCCGATGCCATTTTCTTCAATTTTTCTTGCCCCAGATGTCAGGTGTCCCCTAAAGGGTAGCCAATATATATATATATATATATATATATATATATATATATATATATATACATATATATATATATATATATATATCTGTATATATAAAACATACATGCACCAATATAAATCTTACCTTCATCTACAAGCAAATACACCACATAGGTTGTATAGATCAGAGAAGGAAAGATAAGTTCCAGCAGAAATAAGGGGGATGGCGGATGGGTAACCTGGACTGCAACAGTGAATACACTCGAACATCTACATTTATGGTAAGTGTGCACAACTGTACTATGGTCTTCGTGTTTCACTGTTGCAGTCATTACATTTGGGTAGAGTCCCAAAGCTATGGATGGGAAGCTGGAGCTAAACAGCATTAGGAGTGACTATGAGGCCCTGCAGAACTGCAGTGGCAAAGCCTGCTCTGGATTTAGAGTAAAGTGGCAGATGATAATGCTTTGTAAAGGTGTGCACTGAACTCCAAGTCGCAGCCTCTAAAATGTCTTTAGTTGGTACTCCCCTGAGAAAGGCTGCTGAAGTGGCTGCAGCTCTCGTTGAATGTGACCTAATGCCCTTAGGGACTGGTTTGCCATACTGTGAATAGCAGAAACGAATGCAGTGGCCTATCCACTTTGAAATAGTCTGCTTGGAGATTGCCTTTCCTTGTGATCCTGCACCATATGCCACTAGTAATTGCACTGTCTTCCTGAAAAGTTTAGTTTTGTCCAAATAGAATCTAAGCTGTCCGTGTACGTCCAAGGAATGCAGGATTCTCTCCCCCTTGTTCTGTGGATTTGGATAAAAAGTTGGCAAATAAATAGTTTGGTTAAGGGCCACACTGGACACCACACCTTAGGCATGAATGTTGGGTTTGTCCTCAGAGAGACCCTGTCTGGATAAAAAATGATAAAAGGTTCCACAGCCATGAGTGCCTGTAGCTCTGACACTCGTCTTGCAGAAGTTATTGCTAGGAGCAGAGCTGTTTTCCAAGATAAAAACTTTATATCAGCTGGCTCAAATGGAGGTAGGGTGAGTTTTTCCAAGACATAATTGAGGTTTGTTTGTGTCTTTCGGCTTTTCCCGGTTAGGGGTCGCCACAGTGGAACTCCGGTCCGCTAATGATTGGTAGTGGACTTTTACGTACCGGGTTACCAGCCCTGACGCACAACCTTCAATGAAGGCACGCCCCATTCACGTATGCCTCCACACAGAAGACGCTCTAGCTGAGAATCGAACGGGACAACGTCTTGATATGAGGCCCATGCAGGTATTGGCGATCTCCTTGGAGGCCTTAAATTTTTGGCTCCTCTGAGGTACTGATGAGAAAAGATTGGTGGCTCTGTATTGTAATGAGCCGAAATGGCAGAGGAATGAATTTTAATTGATGAAAAAGATAGGCCTTTGTCCAGCATCCCATTTAAGTATTGCAAAATCTGAGGAATATTTGGTACAGCTGTGTCAGTTCCTTGTGCCTGGTTCCAAGCACAAAATCTCTTCCATTTTCCAGCATAACATTTCCTAGTGCTAGGCCTTCTGGCTTCCAAAATGACATTCATCACAGCTTTACTGAGAGGTGTGTTTTGTATGGCTACATTATCCGCCATGCTACCAGGTTTAGAGTCCTGAGTTGGCTGTGCAGGATCTGATTGTTTTGCTGGGACAGTAGATGGGGTATTTGAGGTAAGGTCCAGGCTGGGCATTGAGACAAGTTCCTTAAGATTGGATACCAGTACTGGCGGGGCCAGTCTGGGGCAATCAGTATCATCTTTGGTTTCTCTGTGTCTGACCTTTAGGAGTACCTTGGGGAGGAGAGGCAGTGGAGGAAAGGCATATACTGATAGGTTTTTCCAGAATCATTTTAGTTGGTAGTTGTGAGGGGAGGCAAATAGATCTATGTCCGGGCATCCCCATTTCCTTGTTATCATGTTGAAGATTTGTGGATCCAGCTGCCACTTGTGGGGATCCATGAGGTTTCTGCTTAGTTCGTCTGCCAGAGTATTTTCCTTTCCTGGCAGGAATTGTGCCTGCAGATGAACTTGGTAAGTCAATGCTGTGTTCCGCAAAGCCATGGCTAGTCTGCAAAGGGGGTAAGAATGTGTACCCCACTGCTTGTTTATATATACCACATGACCGTGGTGTTGTCTATCTTTATCAGTAGTTGTCCCGGATGAAGTAGATCCTTGAAGAATGTCAGGGCATTTTGAACAGCTAGCATCTCTTTTTGATTGATATGTAGATGCATTTGGTTTGTGGGCCAGGTGCCCTGAATGCATCTTCCTGCCATGTGGGCCCCCCAGGCATAATCTGATGCATCTGTTGTTAGGTTCTGCCTGGCTGGGGGTAATGTGAATGGCTGTCCCTTGTTTTGGTGACAAGCCTTCGCCCACCATCGAAACTCCTGTTGCAGGCAGGGAATGAGAGTAATCATTGTTTCCAGGCTGTGGCAATGTTGTGTCCAGATACTTTTCAGGTACCATTAAAGTTTCCTCATATGCAGTCTTGCATATGGAATTAGTAGGATGCAGGATGCCATGAAGCCCAAAGACTGCAGAATTTTTCTTGCAGATAACTGGGCCTTTGTTGCCAATCTGTTGAAATAGGTAGTCAGTTGCCTTTGATTGTCTGGAGTGAGATAAGCCATCTGGGCAGTTGTATTTAAGCTTGCACACAGGAATATTATCTCTTGAGAGGGTACTAGTTTTGATTTATTTTCGTTGACTGTGTACCCTAGGCATGTTAACAGTCTTTTTACAAATCCCAGATGCTGTAGTAGAATGTCCTTGTTCTCTGCTTGAATTAGGCAGTCGTCAAGGATATATTTGTATTCCTCTTTGTCGTCAGAAAGCAATTACTGGTGCCAGGCACTTTGTAAAGACCCTGGGCACAGTAGATAAGTCAAAGGGCAGTGCACAGAATTGGGAATGCATTGAGCCAGCCTTGAATTTGAGGTATCTTCTGCATGATTGTCTGACTGGGACATGCAGGTATGCCTCTTTTAGGTCTAAAGTCACGAGCCAAGCCTTTTTGCCCAGCATGGGCAGAAGCTGCTGCAAGGTCAATATTTTGAATTTTGGTATATCCAGGAACGTGTCTAGAATAGATAGGTCCATTATTGGTCTCCAGGCTTTGTCCTTTCTGGGCACCAAGAACATCCTCAAGTAAAATCCTTGTCCCTGCTCTTGCTGTGGTACCTGTTGAATAGCCCCCATGTCCATCAGGGATGATACTTGATTTTGTGCCTCTACCCATTGATTTTTTGGCAGATCTGGCCAACCATTTGCCTTTGGCAGGGTATGGAAGTGAAATTTGTAGCCTTGTGACACTGTTTAGAACCCACTTGTCCTGGGTTATAATGTGCCATTTCCGAGAGAAAAAATCTATTTTTCCCCTAAGGGTGCTGCCAGGAGATAAGTGCTTGGTGCAGGCAGGGGGAAGCCATTGGGACTGATTCCTGTATGGTTGTGATTTGTCTTCTCCACTTTTGGAGGTAGAAGCACCCCATTGCCTTGACCTGTATGAACCTTGTGCCTGGGATCTGCCTTTAGGCCATCTGGATCTGCCCCTTTGAGGTCTGTCTGACACGGGAAAGGACCAATTCTTTGTAGGCCAGTGTCTAATAAACCTAGTAGTAATAAACCTGTACCTGTAAGAAATCTTTGACCGTTTGCATAGATTTAGCTTTGCCCTCCATTTTCTTTAACACCTCTTCTGCCCTGACACCAAACAAAGTATCATGCTGTAATGGTGCATCTAGTAATTTAACTTTGACATGATCAGGCAGATTTTGTTCCTTTAACCAAGCATGCCTCCTAATTACTGAATCCATAACTGCGGCCCTGCAGGAAGCCTCCAGAGAATCAAAACCACATTGCAAAGTATGCTTTACAACTTGTTCAGCTGTATGCAATAAATCCTGCATTTCCTTGTTCTCTGCACATTCAGAGTTTAACAACATTTTCTGTTTAAGCAATGTCATGACATGTTGCTGATATTTGAGCATATGAAACTGACAGTTTAAGGCCCTTATAGCCAAGGTAGCAGATGTATAAACTTTTTTTCCCCATCTATCCAGTGCCCTAGAATCTCTGTCAGAGGGGGTAGGAGTTTTTGCAGTGGAAGCTTTAACCCCTTTGGGACCCTGTGAAATAGTCTCTGGGTCTGCAGAAGGGTTTTTGAAAAGGAATTTATGAGAGTCAGGAACCCTGTAATATCTGTCAGGCTTAACAGGAGCTGGAGGTAAGGAGTCAGGGGTCAGAGTAGACTCTGAAAACACATCTACAATGTCTAACACAGGTGGAATGGCTAGAGGCCTGTGTTCAGGTAGTAAAAGGAAGCCCCTGAGCCTCTTTTTAGATTCTGAAAAATCTTGGCTCTCCCAGTGGAAATGCTCCCTCATGGTATGCAAGGTTTCCCCAAAAGAAAAGTCCTCTGGAGGAGAAGCTGAAGGAATAGATTCTTCAGCATCAGAATCCTCATAGGGGGGGGAAGTGAATATTCCTGATGAGAAGATGAATCAGAAGAAATAGAAACCTGATCTGAAGATTCATAGTCTGCCTCTTATCTAGGCCTCTTATCAGGAGGGGGATGGGAATCCCTGATCAAGGTAATCAAGTCTACGGCCATATTGAGCATCTGTTCTTTGCACATGGCCTGTCCATGTGGCTCTTGAGTTTGTTTCTTTGTCTTTGAAGGTGCTTTAGTCTTTGCCTTTGAAGCTGAAGTCGGTTTAATGTATAGATGTTTAGGTCTGAATACACCCTCAGAAGCCAGTGCTTGCTCAGCGGCTCCGGACCCATCTGAGGGAATAGTGTACGAGGCTCCAGTACCTTGAGTTTCCAGCGGCATACCAGACTCCACGTGGGGGTCGATAGCAGCTTGTGACTCTAAAGTAGCGGGTGTCAGGGGCTGCGAAAGTGCCTCACTGAGAACCAGTGAATGGCTTAGGAGAAGCTTCGTCGTCAGTTTTGGACCTCGGTTGTCTGTCTTTTTCTTTGCGTTTTTTTGTGAACTCTGGTAGTTGGATGGCTATCAGACGACATTTTATAGTTAAATCTGCGCCCAAAATAGTTTAATGCAAAATCGTACCGACGCTTAATAGTGCATTGGTTAAATCTAACACAAAACCGACAACTTGAAATGTCGTGGTCAGGGCCTAGGCAAGGAATACAGTAGGAATGAAAACCCTTATGAGGTATTTGCTTTCCACAAGAAATACAATTAACTTTTTCTAACATCGGTCTGGAGCAAGAAAAAAGTTTCCCCAACAGAGTACTTAGCTTTAATGAAGACTTCGGATCTGAAACTCGAACATGAAAATCTCAGGAGTCGTCCGACCGGCACTTGTGAACTGCTTCTGCTTCGGGCACCGCGCGGCAAGAAAGACTAAAGAAAATGGCGTTGGCTGCTTCTTTTATACCCCTGACGACCTGACATCAGAAAAGGGGCGACAGCAACCGATGCAGGACCCAAGACTTCGGAATTCAGGCCGACTGAGGGCAACCTGCCATCAGGATTACCCAAATGTAATGACTGCGGCAGTGAAACACGAAGAACATCTACAGATTCTATTATCTAATTAACAAAACACTAACACACAACTATCTTATGAAAAACAAAAAAGAAAATTTTTTTTTTATAAAACTTGCTGTTTTTTTTTTTTTTTTTTTTTTTAAAAATCACAAATGGTCCGAGCTAGCTGGATCACCAAGATCTCTCTTGCCTCGGCAAACTAGATCTGAGGTAATTATACTGCCTGCAACTAATAAGAAGCTGAGTGAACTACAGGGTCACATACCCTGCAAAATTACTGATAAATATCTCAGGGCACTAAGACATCCTAAAAACCTGATAACAGGTAGAGGAAATTAAGACACAAGCAACAAGAGAAGAAATACAAGGAAGGGAAGTAAATAACTCTTCATACAAAAGGAAGCTTTCCAATGTGTCAAAGGATGAGACTGCAAACCCACTCACCAAAACAGCTCAGAGCACAATGCAAACATTCAGAGGGAGCAACAGGAAAAGCAAGACCACAGCAGAAACCCAAAACAGATACTTAGCAAGTAAGTACGAAAGAGACCTCTACCAAACAGCTCCTCAAAGGAAGTCTGCAGTAACATCACCAAGCAAGTCAGTACGACAATTACAGGATCCCTACAACATAAAATTGAATGTAGAAAAGAAAAGGAATCAAAATCACAGTTCCAGAGCAACCAAGTTAAAGGTTACAGTAGCAGCAGAAATGGGTATGACCCTGACCTTGAGTAGCATCTTACCCTCACCAAGAATGATGCCACAATATGAAGACAAGATGATCAATTTCAACAATTGGCTTAAGTATTGGTATCATTCAAAGGGGATCCAAGGCTTGTCAGCCTGGGATGACATGCTCGACAAGCCACGATGCTTCGCTAGGGACGGCTTGCACCTGTTACCCCTGGGCTTTAGGATATTGGCAAAGGCTCTTGCCACCCCCATAGTGCCTTTTTTAGGCAAGGCTCAAAAGACAAACCCACCTCCATAGGTATCGCAAGGGATAAGAAACTAAGAGTAATGCTACTCAACGCCAGAAGTCTAAACCTCAAGATGCATGCACTCAAAACTCTCCTTAGCATGGAGAGCACTGATATCTGTGCAGTAACAGAAACCTGGTTCAAGGTTCCCGAGAGCACCCCAGCACTACCAGGTTATACCTCATACCATACTTTTCGGCCCAAAAACGTGGACCGAACCACAAAAGGAGGGGGAGTATCAATATTCGTCAAAGATACCCACACCTCCAGGTTGGTGGCACAGCATGAAGCATCAGAGACTATCCATGTGCAACTAACAGTGAGTAAAACTGCCTTCCAGTTTATAGCCTGCTACAGACCACCCTCCCAAACCCAGGAACCCCATTCGGCCTTCCTGAGAACACTGGAAAATATGAAGGTCTCTCCAAACACCATTATATTGGGCGACTTCAACTACCCAAACATAGACTAGGAGCATTACTCTAGCTCCAACACCCTAGCCCAAAGGTTCCTAGAATTTATAAACTCAAATGCTATGGAACAACTTATTACCACTCCCACAAGAGGGGAAAACATACTGGACCTGATCATCACCAACATGGGGACTCTCTGCTCCAGACCAGAAGTGTATCCCTCACTGGTAAGATCAGACCATAAACTAATCTCACTGGATATTCACATCCCAAACCCCACCCCCTGCCCAGAAAACCACAGTGAAAAACTTCTCTAAAGCAAATTTCACACTCCTCAAAACCGAGGTGGAATCCTTCAAAGCCCCCGGGCCTGTGGAAAATACGGCCCAGACCGCAGAATACTTTATAAACGCATTCTATGAACACCTTCAGGAATGCATGGATCATGCAATCCCAAATAAAACCAAGACCCAATCCTCCAAAGGCAGACGTCCTGTCTGGTGGACCCCAGCCATAAACAAACTATACAATAGAAGGAGGAAGCTACTACATGATAGAGCAAAATCCCAAAAAGGAAAGGCATCTCTGATCAGTATTAGCAAAAAACTATGGGCACTCATAAAATCGTCTAAGGCCAGCTTCGAGAGAAAAATTGCACAGGACACTAAGGATAATCACAAGGCTTTCTTTAGTTATGTTAGGAACCTGGGTGGGAATTCCCAGATATGCTCAGAATTAGTCCAAAATGACAAAAAAATACACCGAACCCACAGACACTGCCAACATCCTAGCTGACAGGTTCAGCGCAACCCCCCCCCCCCCCCACACACAAAAGGGCAAATATCTATCCCAGCAGAGTGCTGTCCCCCTGACATCTCAGATGCTCAGGTAAGAACTGCCCTCTCCAAAGCAAAAAACACAGCATCAATGGAACCAGACGGTGTCCCGGGCTGCATCCTACATGAACTCCAAGAAGAGCTAAACCCAAACATAAAACTACTGTTCAATCTCAGCCTTACTACAGGATATGTACCCAAAGTGGTGTACAGCAACAGTGGTCCCTCTCCACAAAGGTGGTGCCTCAACGGATCCTGGAAACTATCGCCCCATAAGCCTGACTAGCTTGGTCTGCAAAGCTATGGAAAGGATCATCACGGACCTCATAAATAAAGATACTGGGGACCTACAGACACTGGATCCTACCCAGTTCGGCTTTGTTAAGGGCAGATCCTGCCTCTTAAACCTGGTTGATTTCTGTGAAACAGTCACCAAGGCCATTGACAAGGGGAAGGGGGTCCACACAGCCTACCTGGACCCCGCAAAAGACTTCGATACAATACCCCACTCAGACATTATAGATAAGCTCACCAGCTTAAATATAAACCCCTATGTCACTAGATGGGCTGCAAACTGGATCAAGGACAAAACTCACATGGTTAGAATTGCTGGAGCCATGTTAGACTCCAAACCAGTTACAAGTGGCATCCCACAATGCTCAGTCCTGGGACCTCATTTGGTATATATTTCTCGGAGGTACAGGCCAACACAGAAGGACTGTGGCTGACCAAGTTCGCAGATGACTGCAAACTGGGTGCCATAATTGACTCTCCAGCCGACACAAGCATCCTCCAAAAGGGCCTCATAGAAACAGACAACTGGTGCCAGAGCCATGGCCTCAAGCTAAACGCCAAAAAAAGTGTATAGTCATCCCTTTTGGCAAAAACAAAGTGCCCACAAATTACCACATAGGTGGTAATCCATTAAGTACAGAAGAAGTAATTAGGGACCCAAGTTGATAGCAATCTCTCATTTGAAAACCACGTGGCCAAAGTGGTTAGAAAAACATTTTATATAGACACCTAATCAAGAAGGGATTCGCATCTAGATCAGGGGAGGTCATCGTACCTCTTTACTCATCCCTCATCAGGCCCATAATTGAGTACAATGCCCCTTTTGGGATGTACCTTACCAGACACCTGCAGCAACTGGAAAGACCCCAAAAGTACCTCACCAAGAGGATCAAAGGGCTCAAACAGATGCCATATGCTGCCCGGTTAAAGAAACTCCAGCTCTACTCAGTGGCATACCGCCTGCTCAGAGGTGATCTGTGCCTGACGTATAAAGCCATGTCCAACCCAGAATTAATGGACATGCTGCACCTCAGAAAATCCAAATCCCATCGAGCTACGCACTCGAGAGACTTGAACCTCAGCACTGAAATAAATAGGACATGCTGGAGGGACAGATTCATAACCCAGAGGGCTCCCTTCACTCTGGAATAAAATCCCAGTCCAGGTTAGGCAGAGTCCCTCATTGACTCTCTTCAAGAGGAATCTTGATGAGTGGATGGGAGATCGTAGGTTTACCCCGGGTATCACTTCTGTGTCACTGTTAGACAGAGGCACAGTATACTAACTTCGAAAAAGGGCACAGCAAAATTAATTTAAAATGGGTGGCGAAAGCCAAACACACCCTGGCTAGGCTTATAAATGCCCTAGGGCAGATAGCCTAGTATGAACCTATGAACCTATGGGAGTAAAGAGAGATATGTAGCAAACTCCATGGAAAGAAACATCCAAGCAGTAGAGAGACTCAGCAGAAGTAACAGAGAGAATGGAAAGAAAGAATGGCTGGAACATGGTAAAAGGAACACCACATTAATCAGCAAGACAAGGCTGACTTAGCAAAACAGGTATACAAACCCACAAAAAGAGGAATCAAAGTAAATGTCTAATTCACCCTATGAGTCAATCAGGCATAAAAGCAATTAAATCAAGTAGGCGCTTGGAGGTGGCATAAAAGACTGCTGTACACCTTTTCTTTTTCTCTTTTAGTTGTCTCTAACATTTTCTCTCTCTTTTTACAACTGTGCTCTTTAATGGTTAATCCATTACTGGCATGCATCACTCTGGTGTCTTTGAACTCTTGATGTATATATCCACGGCAAACCAAGATTACTGTCAAACTGTTCTAATAAAGCTGCATGGAAAGAAGAGACCGAAGGTAAAGCATGGATATAGCAAGGTATAGTCTCCTTTAGTGTAACACTACTAATACAGTCCCAAACCCAGTTCATCAAATCCCTCAGCAACACTTGCTCTCGTTCTTAACATGCTATTGGGCAGATTTAGTAACAGTCATTTTTTACACTTTTAATGGAGTTTGACCAACATGTGCATAATGACAAATGCATGTTAAAATGTTAACCTGTGCAAGTAACGGTCCTTACTTTTGTCTTGTACCCTAACTTTTCCTTTTTAATTTCTGATACATGACTATTACAGTCAGTCAATAATACTAGCCTTTTTTTGAGAGTCTAACCAACATGTTCATGACACACTGTTGCAATGTTTCCTTGTGCAAGCAACTGTCCCTGAGTTTTCACATGCCTTGACCTCTCCTTAGTAAACAGTTTGATTTTCTGGCAAATCACTGAAAATTATGGTCACAATAATGCCAGACAACAGTTTCATATTTCTTATTGCTCAAAAACTGCACACAGACTTAAAAGTTGCTGTCCTAATAAATGTAAGTGAATTAAAGAGAGACTTTCAAATTGTCCATGATCATGGGCTTTTATCCCCTACTGTTTTTTTTTTTTTTTGGCTGTGTCTCATTTATTTGAGCAAGGAAGCTATGAGATGTGTTTCTAAGTTGTACATAGAGCTGCATAAGTTCGGCTGTTCAAAGTGGGCGCTATTGCATAAAAATGCGTATTTTGTAAGTGAAGCATTTTCTCCCTGGGCCCGCCTCTTTAGGCTAGCATAGTCATAGCTTGAAGGAAAGCTGAAGGACAAAGAGAAACACAAGGCAGGGCAAATGTAAACATGCTGACGTAGCGTGAGATGCCTTAACTGAGGAAACTGACAACCTGAAGATACAGGAGAAGTGTGGAGAATATAAGCAAACCTACAGAGGCAAGCCAGGGATAGTTACATTTTTGATCCAAACTCTGAAGGAAAAAAGGTCAAAGCAAAAGCATATCCATAGCCATATCACACAGTAGTTGATGTGTAATACCCTTCATGTACCCATCTACACCAACCTACAGCAATCTCTATTAATAAAAATTGAACAATGCTTTAACAAGACAGTACCCATTCTTAGAACAGCTAGGTTGGCTAGAATTCCCATACTCTCTCTATAACACCAAGTCAGCAACAGTTCATAATCAACAAACTGAAAAACTGTACTGCACTCCAAGACTTAGTGGAAGCTTACATCACTGCATGATCGCAGCACTCCATGGACAAGTCCCCATTCACCACAACTAAAACCCACAACTCTGCTAATCTGTCCCTGTGCCCTATGTCTCCAAAATCTAGAATTCTATCCCTACCACTATCAGACAACAAATCAATCTATCTGGATTCAAACACTTCCTAAAAATCACATTTTAAAAACACTTGGCTCAGCTCTTGCACCTCTCCAGGCTAGACTGCCTTGACCCTTACACACACATATTACTTCTATATACCTCAACAAAGCAAATTCTCAGTTCCAGTTTCCTACTGTGTTTAAACCCTTTGCCTTTACTGCCACTTCTACAGTCTCTACTTACCCCTGACAAGTACTTATCGAGCAAAATTCCAGCTCATACTCACTAACCTCTAAATCATACCTCAATCTCTTAGCACAAGAAATCTGGACAAATCCAAAAATAATGGATGGACAAAGGGCCACAAACAGAGACAATTTTAAAATGTTGCTGTTATATACTTAGAAAGTTGTTAGAATAAAAGATTTTGTGTTACTGTATATTTTCTGAAGGATGTGAAGTCTGAATCGCAAATGTGTCAGTCCTCACGAATTTGGCAGAAAACATGATTTTTTTTAATGAGAAACAGACCAAAAATAGGAGGTAAAAATAAGGGCATTCTGGAAAAACACAGAGTTGAGAGGTATGCATCTAAATCTACCTCAACTTTACCACTTCTAACAAAAATACACACTACTAACACCTTTCCTCGCTGACTCTCTGCTTTCTACTCACACCTTCTCTCTAATTTCTCCTACCAATAAACATAAAATTGTAATTTAAATCCACAAAAACAGTTCCTTATACCACAAACCGAAAAAAAAGACCAGTAGTATCTTGTTCTTCTGTTGACTAAACGTTTTTTATTCCAAAGTAAAAATCTCTTCGCGCCTCGGCCACAATCAGCCTTTACAGAGTAAAATTTCTTTTCTCTAATAACTTCCCTCTTATATATTAACATCACAAAATTACTTCCAATTAATTAATTACACTCAACTGATTAAAACTCAGATAACATTTAAAGATAAAACATCATTAAATGAAACTTTGCCAATTACATTCTTTGTTCAAACCATTAGGTTGTAAAGTATTATATTTAATGATGAAAATAGATTCCTTTTTCCTAAGTGAATACTTTAACATTTCTACATTTCCAAACTGCTATAAAACCTGCTCCAAAACTGTTACTTTCATCACCCAGATGTACTTTATTCAAGTGTTCTGCTATAGGACTTATGCTTTTATTTTTCTTAATATCTCTAATATGTTCTTTTATTCTCTCACTTAAGCTTCTTTTAGTTTCACCTATATAATATTTGTTGCATGAACACCCTATAGCATAAATAATCCCTTTACTAGTACATGTAAAAGTTCCTTGTGTTTCAAACTTTTTACCTTTTATTTTCTCAAAAGTTTCTGTTATGTTGACACATGGAACATTTTCCACAAGGAAAGGTTCCTAATTTTGTCAAACTCTTAACTCTTTCTTCTGGTTTGAAATATTTACCATGAACCAATAATTTTTTTAAATTCCGTCCCCTTTGAAATGAGAACATTAGTTCTATCTGTGACAATGATGGAACCTCTTTTTCCACTTGTTTCCAATACCCTCTTATTAATTCATTAAATCTGTCTGAGAAAAGGGTATACTTGGAAACAAAAAACAAAGAGTTATTCATTGATATTTCATTTGCATTTTTATATCTTCGTATATTTTTATTATTTAATTCCTGAATTTTTGCCTTCACATCACCATATATTTTAGCATAACTTTTTAATACTTTGTCTTGTTTGTAACCTCTATTAACAAACGAAGTTAAAGCTTTTCTAGCTTCATTCCGTGCTTCATTTCCATCACTACATAATCTTTTTATTCTTAATAGTTCTCCACACGGGACAGAAGCTAGCGTATGGCTCGGATGACAACTACTGGCATGCAACATCCAATTCATCTGATTAAATTTTCTATGTATACTAGTTGGAATTTTCTTCCTTACTTTTCCTTTAAAAGTTATATCTAAAAAATTCACTTCTAGTCCTATCTGTGCTCCATCAAATTGAATGTCATATTTATTTTTATTAAGATATTGCAAAAATTCTTGTACCTTACTGCTACCCCTTGACATACAAATATTAAGTTGTCGATAAATCTGAAATATTTAATAACATGATTTCTGTAAAATATACTTCTATAAATATGTTCATTCTCCACTAGCCCCATAAACAAATTTGCATACACCGGGGCAAAAGCTGCTCCCATTGCTGTACCTTTCTTCTGTTTATAAAGGATTCCTTCGAATTCAAAAATATTGTTTGTTAGATAGAAGTGTAATAATTCTTTCATGTAGTGAGTTCTGGGATTAACACCTTTTAAATACTGTATTGCTTCTAAACCATAGCAATGTTGTATAATTGTATATAAACTAACTACATCTGCTGCTATGAAATACATATCTTCCGTCCAAACTATACCTTCTATTTTTTTTCAAAAAATCAAAGGAATCTTTTATACAAGATGGCAATTTCAATACTTCCTTTAACAAAAATACATGTAGAAAACAGCTCAGATTTTCTGTGAAATAACCTATTGCTGAGACTATGGGACGTCCTGGGGGTTGCAATAGGTTTTTATGAATTTTAGGCACACAGAAAAATCTGGCTACTACATTCTCTTTGATTGTAAATTTATTTGTCACATCACTGACTGTAAAATAATGTAATCTAACCCCCTTCTTTAACATTTGAAAATCATGATGCGCTTGAATTAAAATACTTTCATTCACTTTACTATAAACTTTCTCATCATTTAAATGTTGCATGCACATTTTATAGTAATCCAAAGAAATCATCACCACCAATTTGCCCCCCTTATCTGATGGTTTAAATATTATTCTGTCATTTGTACTCATTTGTTTCAATTTCATCCATTCCACTTTAGATTGTATTTCTTTTTTGTACTTTCAAATTCATCCATTTCTTTTTCTAATATTAAATGGAAAGCATTAAAAAAATGCTGTATATGGACATTTTTAAATGGAGGCATAAACATACTTTTCACTGATATGTTAGTTGTATCTAACAAACTATATGCATTGCTTTTGGTCCCTGAGTCACAAGAATAAAAACTACCATCATTACTTGATTCAGTTTCCATTTCTGGAACATTATTATTTTGACAACCATGATTGTAAAAATAATCTTTTAAATGCATTTTACGTACTAGTTTAAACAATTCACCTTTTACTTCATATAGCCTAGGTAAAACTGTCGGTATAAATTTTAAACTTTTTTGTAAAACCGACATTTCTATTTCATCAAATACATAATCAGACAGATTTACAACATACTGAACTGTATTAATACATTCTACCTGGTTAATCTGTCCATCTACTTCATTTGTATCGGCCCTGTCTCGGGTCTCTATAATTGTCCTGTCCTTGCCAGGTACGCTTCCTATTAACATTGTTTTGAACATTGGAGCCTCGAAATGTTCTCCGAAAAGACTCAGCATTATTGGGTCTAGGTAAATCTGGATATTCTTGCTCAGCTGCTTCTTCTTCCTCCACTGAAGACGCCCCTCTCTCACCTGATTGAAAACTTCAGTTCTTATACTGCCCGGATGTATCCTTCTCTTTTTGAAAACTGACGTGTCGTCATTTCGATTGTTGACTGGATGAAAACATGAAGGCTTTTTTCCGTTCATAATCTCTACGATCCCTTTGAAGTTTGTTGTTCTTCCGATTAATTAGATCTTTTTCATAAGATGAAAGTCGATCATTGATGTTACCCAAAAAAGATTCTAATGCAGAATTTGATATCATTTTGATTATTTCTTCACATAATTTCTTAGTTTCTCCCACTAATTTATTTCTTTTAATGTTGTCCCTTTTTATTAATATTGACACCCACTCGGTACTGCAGCGATGTGCTGCCACTATCCACCTCTCCTGGAATTTTATTTCTTGTTCTTCCAATAATTCAAATGGAGTGGATGGGCTTTTAACTGCTCGAAGACCCCGTGGGTGTAATTTGTAACTCTTGATATCTCTGGAGACTATTAATATTATAGAAAATGGCAGTTTCTTTAAAAATTAGTTTTTCAAATTGTGAACAAAGTTCTTGTGCTGCTGGTAATGAAGAAACTTCTGTTCTTTTACCTATTGCAGCGAAAGGATTGACATTTATTTGCTGTCGGGAGTCTTCCCATTTTTTTAAAACATTTAGCTCTGTTGTAATATTACTTTGTTGACTTAACACACCTCCTTCATTCTCACCCACAAACTGCATACTCATCTGAGCATTCAATTGTCCATTTCTCTGAGTCATTTCCATCCCCGTTTCCTGAAATATACGTGGTAAAGATCACAGAGAATTACTGGTCATTGATATAATGTAAAACCACAAAAACAGTTCCTTATACAACAAACCGAGGCGTTAAGAGATTTGTACTTTGGAATAAAAAACGTTTAGTCAACAGAAGAACAAGATACTACTGGTCTTTTTTTCGGTTTGTGGTATAAAATTGTAATTTGACATTTTAAACCTCACTGTACATGCCAATGTGTCTTGTATTATAATGAATCTATATTTTACTGATTGCAGATCTTCTCTAGCATAGCTGCCTTTTCGTAAATGTATATCCATATTATAACTATAAGCTTTACTTTTTTTATTTATTGTATAAAACAGTCTGCTTCGTAACTGGAGTTTTTTTCCTCAGGTCTCCAATGAAAAGGGGCCATCACTGGGCTGCTGGACCAGCCCAGTCAACAAAAGCAATCAGTCAGGCTATAAATAAATACAAACATCTCAGGAAATGACAGAAATGCATAGGAAACATTTGGGGGGCTAGGAGAAGATCTTACAGACAAAAAGACAGGGAGGCACATGCAAAGGCAGGAAAGGTTACAACAACCAAAGCAATTTGCTAAAGAATGAATGACAGGTTGGAAAAAGGGACAAAACACATTAAACAAGAACACTGCCATGGTCTCAAGCTAAACGCCAAAAAGTGTAGTCATCCCCTTTGGCAAAAACAAAGTGCCCACAAATTACCACATAGGTGGTAATCCATTAAGTACAGAAGAAGTAATTGGGGACCTGGGGACCCAAGTTGATAGCAATCTCTCATTTGACAACCACGTGGCCAAAGTGGTTAGAAAAACATTTTATATAGCACACCTAATCATGAAGGGATTCACATCTAGATCAGGGGAGGTCATTGTGTCTCTTTACTCATCCCTCATCAGGCCCATAATTGAGTACAATGCCCCTTTTGGGATTGTACCTTACCAGACACCTGCAGCAACTGGAAAGACCCCAAAAATACCTCACCAAGAGGATCAAAGGGCTCAAACAGATGCCATATGCTGCCTGGTTAAAGAAACTCCAGCTCTACTCAGTGGCATACCGCCTGCTCAGAGGCGATCTGTGCCTGACGTATAAAGCCATGTCCAACCCGGAATTAATGGACATGCTGCACCTCAGAAAATACAAATCCCATCGAGCTATTCGCTCGAGAGACTTGAACCTCAGCACTGAAATAAATAGGACATGCTGGAGGGACAGATTCATAGCCCAGAGGCTCCCTTCACTCTGGAATAAAATCCCAGTCCAGGTTAGGCAGAGTCCCTCACTGACTCCCTTCAAGAGGAATCTTGATGAGTGGATGGGAGATCGTAGGTTTACCCTGGGTATCACTTCTGTGTCACTGTTAGACAGAGGCACAGTATACTAACCTCGAAAAAGGGCATAGCAAAATTAATTTAAAATGGGTGGCGAAAGCCAAACACACTCTGGCTAAGCTTATAAATGCCCTAGGGCAGATAGCCTAGTATGAACCTATGAACCTATGGAAGAAAGGGACTCAAAGATACCAACAGCAGTACAGTTATATAAACAAAATCAGGAGGATGTGGTTTGGACTAAGCAATGGTTAAACAGACATCAATACGACAATAGTGAACTCACACAAGTGCAAATAATGAAAGGATGCAACATGGGTACAGCAAGTGCCCAGAAGGGGCAAGCATAAAGGGGAGGGGACAAGAGAAGATAAGAGAGATGGTACCCAACAAAGAGAAAAACATCTTGTTAAAGAAGGGAAAGGGATAAGGAGCTATGGATAGCAAAAGAGAGGGGGAAAAGAGGGAGCTAGAGACAGTGGCAAGGAGGAAACAAAACAATACATAAAGAAAGAAAGGAAGGAAGGAAGGAAGAAAAACTAAGAACATGAAAAGAAAAAGTGGTGCCAAGAAAGAGATGAGGGAAACAAATCCACTAATAAAAATGTAAAAGACCAAGCAAATGACAGAACAAGATACACACATATGGGGTAGGTGTAGATACCATGGGTACCCAAAGGCAATTAGAGGTGGGAACAGATGTCTAGTCTATGATGAGGGGGGGGGGAGGAGGTCAAGATAGAAAGCTAAATATCATGACCTGAATGTGGGAAGACATCAAACCCAACCCAAAGGAGCAGAATTATTAAAAGATGTGCAACAGAAGACACTGAATGTGCCCAATTCAGGAGACAAAGCTTAAAAACAGGGATCTGAAAAAAACTGACTCTAAAGAATGCCTATCAGAAGTGGCAGATCACATAATGGTGGAGGAAAGAGAGGGATTGTATTTCTGTTTAGGAAAAAGGGCTACTAACAAAGCAAAAGATACCAAGGAAAAGTGGATAGAAAGAATGGATAATATGGGAAGACAACTAGAAGGAAAAAAGTACAGTTGTGTAAAATCTTACCATAACAGTAGTTTTCCTTCACTGTTGCTGTATTCATAACATTAGGGATCCCCTGCTGAGGGCGGCCTAACGTCCAGCCAATATACCAAAGCCTTTAGGTTGCTTTAAGGTATACCATACATCACACCTATGCTCCTTGCATACTACACATATTGCAGCCACTGTCTGCATTCCATACCATCCTCAGAACTGAGGCCCACAGTAGGAATACCAGTACATTCAGAAGAGAAATGGACCAGGGGGAGGAGGGAGGGAGTGAGTGAATACTGAAACAGTGAAGAGAAGGACATCTACCATTATGGTAAGATTTTACAGAACTGTTCTATGTCCTTCCATTTCACTGTTGTAGTATTCATCACATTATGACATGCCAAAGCTCATGAAGAAACTTGGGAGGAGGAAGAACCAACAGAGCCTTCTAGGAAGCCACGAACGATGGCCTCAGCAAAACCAGCTCTAGCTCTGAAAATACCATCCAACTTGTAGAGCTTGGCAAATGTATGCACAGTAGTCCAGGTAGCTGCCTCAAGAACAGAGTTAGTATCCAACCCCTTGAAAAAAGGCACAAAAAGAAGCCATGGCCCTAGTAGAATGAGCCTTAACAGAATAAGGAAGATTCTTACCATGAAAGGAATAACAAAAAGAACTAGCTTTTGAGACCCAAGAAGAAATAGTTTGCTTGGATACAGCTAGTCCTAAGGACCTATAATGAAAGGAAACAAAGCGCCGAATAGATTTCCATACAGTCTTAGTCTTATTCAAATAACATTTATCTGAGTTGATCTATGCATTTCCATTGTGTGCAGCACTTTCTCACTGGCAGTTTGCGAAGAAAGGAAAAAAGTGAACAAATTAAGAGACAGATGAAAGGACAACTCATTCACCACATTTGGTCTAAAAGAAAGATTAGTACACAAAGACACCCTGTCCTTATGAAACCCCAAAAAGGAGGACATGCCATAATGGCTTGAAGCTCAGACATCCATCTGGCAGAAGTACAGTCTTCCAAGTGTAATGCTGCAAGGAAGCTGAAGCTGCAGGCTCAAAAGCAGCCAGAGTCAAATTTCCAAAACATAATTAATATCACAGGGAGAAAGAACAGGTTTACGGTGAGGCCTAATATGAAGAACCCTTTTTAGGAATTGTTTAGCCTCAAATATAGATGCTAAAGGAGGAGATAAAGGCAGACAAGCAGACAGCTGATAAGTGGGCCTTAACAGAAGAATACGCCAACCCAGCATTGAGCAATTCACACAGACAGAGAACCAAAGGAACATCCACAGAAAGTGGACCCAGGTTATGAGAAAGACACCAAACAGAAAACCTCTTCCATTTGGATAAGTAGGATTTCCTAGTATTGGGATTCCTGGCCTCCTGAAAGACCCTAAGCACATCCTCAGAAAAAAGGTGTCTATGTGGAATCAAAACCTTATCACCCACAGTGTCAGTTGAACAGTGGATAGTTGGGGATGGCTGAGAGACACCTTGTCATGTGTGACTTGGTCCACCCTGTAAAGCAACTTGTGATGACTGCCCCTGGCTAAATGCATATGAACAGGGGGAAACAATACTGTCTCGGTCAAAAGGGAGTCATCAACAAGATTTTGAGAGCATCCTGTTGGATTCTGAAGAGGACTTTTGGATTGAGGGGAAGGTGAAGAAAAGCATAAAAAAAATCCCCTTCCAACAAAAAGACAGAGCATCCACCTTTCAAACCAGAGGCACTGGTCATGGCAGTCTTTGAGAAATCTGTCTCTCCCACTGGCATTTACCCTTCTTATATGACATGAAACCCCACAAGCAACAATAAAAAAAGGATTAGTAAAAAAAGAACCCCAACGGGGCACTTGTATGCAACGCCTTGATGAATCAACAACGGAAAACGTGTTCAGACCGATGGTCAAGTGATGTTATTCAGAATGGCAGCAAAGAAGTTCTGAGGATGGTATGTCCAGATGTCACCTTTGTGCTCCATACTATGCAAGGAGCATACATGTGATGTACGGTGTACCTTAAAGCAAACTAAAGGCTTTGGTGTACTTGCCAGATGTCGGTCCGCCCTTAGCAGAGAATCTCTAACGTTATGAATACTGCAGCAGTGAAATGGAAGGACATCTGAAAGATAGGAAGCAACTATGCACCAAACAATGACAGCAGTAATTTCTTCGAAAAGTTTATCACAGTTTGGGAGCAGTAAAAAACTGAAGGCCAGCTAGAATATACAGGGGCGACTATGAGATGTACCTATTCTTCTCCATCACCCCTACAGCATTTGCTGTCCACCTGAGGAAAAACTCTCTGGAGTCTACTTGGGGTATAAAAATACCTACTGAAAACACTTTCAAGCAAAGATCCTACATTTGGGAGACATACATACATCCCCCATTGTGTCTTTGTGAATTGCTTACCCAATCTCTCTTCCCAATTCTTTCTAATCTTGTCTGATTGATTCCTATAGTTGTCATGCAATATTATGCATGCTCTACTAATTATTCCTTTTTTTAACAGCAGCTTCTGTTCTAGATTCTACTAAAAACTCTACCAGTGCTGGTCTTTCACTTATGATTCCCCATTTCTTTCTTTTTGCCTATAATCTGATATCAATCCTTCATAACGAGGGCAATCTCTAGGCTGCAATCAAAATAAATTCTTGGCTTCTTCCCATTCTATTACCTTTCCCTCTAATTATTTGCTCCCAATACCTTGGTTCTTTTGCCAGTTTTCACCAATAAATTCCAACCCCCTCTTACCTATTGTCTGTATCCCTAAGTGCAGTCATCCCTATTGGCACAATCTCCTTTCTCCATTACCTTGTTGGTTTAATTCTTAGAATACTTTCTGCTACTTTAAGAATATAATATTCTGCATGGTTACTGTTATTCTGCTTAAGGATTTGCATCCAAAATTCCAGTCTCTGTTTCTTCAGTGCCCCCCCCCCCACTTCATCATTTCTTTCCACTTTGAATTATAGCTTTCTGTTTGTGCTATGTTTAGGAGCCTTAACTGTATTGCTGTGAAATACCCCTTGAAATCAGGAAATCCCAAATTGCTTTGTTAAATTGGAAGAATCAGCTTATCCAACTTTACTCTTGCCATCTTCCCCTCCCACATAAAATCTTTTGGTTCTTTATTAATTGCTATCCACAACTTCTCCTCTGGTTGATAAAAATATGCCTGACCTATGAATAAAACTAAAGGGACTAAAACATTTTAACTGCTTCTATCTTGCTATCCATATACCAGAGCTTCCAATGTCTCAGTTTTTGTATTTTATTTTAATTGTATCCCACATATCCTTAGCTGCCACACCAGAATCCTTTTTAAGCCATACTCAAGTACTTCATTTTATGTGACCCCCATAACAATGTATATTGCTGAACCAATTCGTGTTTTAGCATCATTAATTTTGTACCTGAAAAGATTTGAAACTGCCTCAATGTTCCAAAACACTGAATGTCCTTTTCTGGTTTTATCAGGTATACAATAATTTCATCTGTAAATATAGCCAGCGTTTTTTTTTTTGACTAGCATACCAATTATATCCTTGAATTTCTGAATCTCATTTTCTTTGCCAATGGTTTTAAATATAGTGCATATAAGAATGGGGAAAAAGGACACCCAAGCCTGGTTCCTCTGCTCAAAATGAATAAAAAAATCAAACAGGAACCCACCCACTTTAATTGTCACCTCTGATCTCCTCTTATATCCTCCTAATCAACCTTATAATTTTATCACAGAATGCAAATGCTTCTACTGTCCTGCTCATAGACTCCCAAGCTCCCTCTGCAAATTATTTCTCTGCATGAATACCCTACCACCAACAGTGGTATTTTATTACATTCATTTTCCCTCTGGATCATCAATGTTCTGTTAATGTTGTCAAATGTTTGCCTCCCTTCCACAAAACTCAACTGATCCATATCTGTCAATTTTGGCATCACCCTTGCTATTCTTTTAGCCATTATAAACAAACAATTTATAATAATGATTTAAGATTGAAATGGGCCTGTATGAAGCTAGATCTGATGGGTCTTTTCCCTGTTTAGGTATTACAGCTACCACTGCTTTCTTCCAGGGTGTTGGTGCTTATCCTCCTCCTCTTAAAATACTGTTAAAAAACCTTCCAGATCTTTATCAGGTTCTTCCCACCTAGTGTCCAAACTTCCACAGGGATACTATCTATTCTTGGGGACCAATCCATCACCATTTTTATCTTATCTCCCCGTATTCTGTTCGTAATTGAGCATCTACTTCTAATCTTGGTATATTTAATTATTTTATAAACATTTCTATTTGTACCTTTTCTTGATCTCTACATTTCTCTGCTTTATACAGACTTTCAAAAAATTCCCAAACTATTTCTAACACCTCTACAAGATCTCCTATCTTTCTTGTTATAGGCTCCATAAGCTTGGTGACCACGCTTTCTACTTTCCGTTGCCTGAGCTGTTGTGCTAAAAGTTTTTGTGTTCTAGCATTATCAAAAACAGTTGCTTAACAGCAATCTTTCTAAACTCATGCATATTATCAAGGTAATCCTTTATTTTCTGATTAGCATTCTGCAATTGCTCCTCTTTTTGCGCTGTGAGATTCCCCCTATTTTGCAATATTTTAACTGTCAGTCACTCTAAATAATTCTTGTTACTTCTTAACCATCTCTCTTTCTTTTCTTTCCACTCTATTTTTAAATTCCACTTTAATGTTATCCCACTCCCCAGCTATATTTTCAGAAGAAATTTCTAGCTTTCTAATAACTCCCGAATTTCCACTGTCCATTGCTTAAATTCCTCTCTTTTCAACAGATAGGTGGGAAAGCGTCATTGTATCATTTTCATTTCACTACCCTGTGTTTTATTTTCGTTATTGGTGCATGATCTGAAATAGTTATTGGCTGCATAATAAAACTTTCAATTAAATGCACATGTTCCTGTGAAATGCAAGTTTTGTCTAGCCTAGACCCAATTTTTGTATCTTGGGGAATAATATGTAAATTCACTCCAAACTCCTTCTACTGAATTCACATCTTCCATGCCAAATATTTTCATAAATTTCTTCAAAAATCTAACCATGCTTTGTTATATTTTCCCTTCTAGGCCCCAAAGACACATCTTGACTGCTGCAAATCAAATTCCAGTCCCTTAGCTTGTTAAATTTAATGCTGGTGGCTGCCAAAAAGTAATTACTAGAAAACAGAAATCAAAGTCTAAACAAACAGCATTTGAAGTAGTGAAAATTGTAACTGAGATAAAGGAACATGAACTGGGATCTTTAGAAAAGTGTAGGAGCAAATTAAATAGAAAAAAAATGGAAACTGTGGGAACAACACATGCAGAATAATATTTTGGAGAGGTGAGGTTTAAGGGAAAGCAGGAAATGATCAATTTATGTTATGCTGTACTGATGACAAAAATATATTCCTCTTCCTTTGCCAAAAGCTGCAGAATCCCTCTAGGGACCTCCAAGGCAATTAATCATAGTTCCACTTCAACGTCTGGAGCAGACGTCTGCAAAGCCTCAGAGGACGTGCAAAAAGGAAGATCCATGCTGACCTCTGATAGGATTGTGGCAGAGGAATCCAAAGTGAACACCGGCCAGCCTTCAGAGCTATCACCTGCTTCTAGAGACACAGCTGGTGGAGGGTGGATGGCTAAAGAATCCAAGCCATATTTCTTGGCCTTCTTCTTGCCTAAAGGAAGTACTTTGGGATTAATCGATTCTGTCATTCTACCCTGGGCCAACTGCTTTTGCCTTTGGTTGTCTAAATAAATGGGGAGGAAAGCCAAACAGTTTCTAAGAGTCATAGGCACACATGCATTACAAATAATACAGGAGGTAGGAAATACTGCCCCCCCCAAAAAAAAAACACAGGCACTGTTCATGACAATCCCTATGAAGTATCTGCCCTTCCATTCACTTCTTGGATGACACAAACTCCAGGTAATCGAAGGAAAATCTCAGTAATAAAAGGAAAAAAAGACCCCAATAGGGCACTTATCTGATAGCTAGGTAATCAAAATGGCAAAGGACATTCAGACCAATGAGTGATGGTATTCGGACTGGTGACAAAAGTTCTGGGAAATTGCATCGGTAGATCACTTTTCTGCCCCACATCCTGTGTGGGGAGCATACATATTATGTACAATAAATGGAAGATCTAAAGGCTTTGGTATATTGGATGGACTTTGGGCTATCCTGGTCAGGGGATCCCTATGGTTAAGAATACTGTAACAGTAATATAAAAGAACATCTGAATCTGTACTGGCAAGTGACTTGAATATCCTTTTTTTTAATAACATTCACGTTATATTTATTTATTTTACATTTGTTTACCAGGAGTGTCCACTGGGCCAGAATAAGCCTGTTTTCAGTGGAGGCCTGGGGAGAAAAGCTCCAAGGAGACATAAGTACAACATACAGTAAAACTAACATTAATACAACAGTAAAATTGACATTAATACAACAAACTAAGTAAAAAACTGGAGTAAACTACTATTAGCCACAGCAAGTTAATATTACTTATCTATATGATAAAGACATTTAGCAATCTTCAATGGGTCATAATGTTTGAAGTATAAGGAAGGAAAAAGTGATTGATGACTGAGTATTTAAGAGGGCAATGTGTAGTAGAATAGTGTTAACAAGTGGTGGCAAGGTGGTGGTTGAGAGAGTGTAGAAAAGAATAGAGGAGGATTATTGTGTGGATGGCGTGAGAGGTGGATTGTAAAATGAGTGAGAGAGTGACAGTAGTGGAAGGAAGATAGATTGATGGATAGTGAAATGGGTGAGAGAGTAATAGTAGTGGAGGATCAGGTTTATATGGGGTGTGGAACAGCAGCATTGCCAATGGGTAGTTAGATAAAGATGTAGGGTGTTTTTGAAGGAGATAACATCATTGGTGGCTTGGAGTGCTGATGAGAGTGAGTTCCAAAGTTTGGCAATGCAAAGGGAATAGAGAGCCTGACCAGCAAGGAGTATAGGTTTTTGAATGACTAGCAGGGTCTCACTGTTTCATCTCAGGGGTCTAAGTCTGGGTGGTATTGAGTTAGAGATGAGGAAAGGGCTGGACAGTCGAGACGTTTATAGATTATTTTGTGGGCTATGGTAAGCTGTTGATAGATGAGGTATTGTGGTAATTCAAGCCATTTTAGTGTGTAAAGTGAGGAACAGTGGTGGAAGGATTAGGTGGCATTAGTTCCGAATCTTGCGATTTTGTTATAATAGGTTTCCATTTTGATTTTTAGACATGTCCGAATGTTTGTAAGGGGGCACCATATAATAATGTTGGTACTATGAAGGTAGAGGCCAGGGTTTGTTTGGTGGTGGTGGGGCTGAGGAAGTGTTTATGTCTGTATAGGGTTCCTAGCTTTTGGTGTTTTTTTTTAATGTTGTTGTGAATATGATGGTCGAAGGTTAAGCTTTCGTCAATTGTGACACCTAACAGTTATGTATGCGAGATGACTTCTAAGGTAAGTGAGTAGATTTTGAAGTCAGGTTTGTTTATAGTGATGTTTTTTTTTAGGAGTGAAGAGAAGAAGTTTGGTTTTGTTTGGGTTGAGTGCAAGATGGTTATTAGTCATCCAATTTTCGATGGAAGAGAATACTTGCTGAGTTTGTGTGAGTAGTTTGGGTATGGATTTGGAGGTGCAGATTATTGTTGAGTCATCTGCATATTGAATAACAGAGTTGTTGGGAACACAAGAGTGAAAGTCATTGATAAAAGCACTGAAAAGAAGGGGGCCTAATATGGATCCTTGAGGAACTCCATTGGGAGTTATCTAGGAATGGTGAGGTAGAGGCATGCCATCTAGTGGATTGTTTTCTATTGGACAGGTAGTTGGAAAACCAGAGTAGAGCTGGTGGAGATATCCCCAGAGTGGAGAGCTTGGAGAGAAGAAGGGAGTGGGAGATGGTGTTGAAAGCCTTAGAGAGACCAAGGAAGAGGGAGGAGATAAGTTTTCACTGCGAGCTTGGTTAACAGTATTTGTGAATGATAGGAGAACACTGGTAGTACTGTGGGTGGGTCTGAAACTGTGTTGATAGGGGGAAAGAAGATTGTTAAGTAGGTATTGCTGGAGCTGGAAGTGTATGCATTTTTCCAGGATCTTGGAAATGGGGGATAGTATAGCGATGGGGCGTAAGTTAGAGATGTCAGAGTTATTACCACCTTTATGTGGGGGAAGAATGTATGATTTCTTCCAGACGGTGGGTATGTAGCATTCCTGGATTGATCTATTTAAGAGTATATATGGCCGCAGCTGATATTTTAAGGTATTCAGGGGGTAGGTTGTGGAGCATTGCTTCCTGATTTTAGTTTGAGAAGGTGCTTGGTTATAGTAGAGGTAGGGATGGGGGAGAGAGAAAATACGCTAGTGGGAGGGTGTGCAGGTTGGTTATTACTGGGGCAGTGATTAGTTTGACAAGATGGAGGTGGGAAGGAGGCAGTAAGATTTGTGATGGTTTTTATAAAGTATGAATTGAAAATATAAGCAATTTCTAATGGTGTTTTTTGTGGATATGGACAGGGGTTACTTTTAGTACCAGAGTTTAATAGTGAGGAAATTGAGGTCCAGAACTGTATTGGATTTTGCTTAAAATTACGCTGTAGTTTAATGGTTTAATGTAGAGATCTCTTTTATCATTAATAATTAGACGTTTTACTTTGTTGCGAAGCTGCCTATACAGTTGCGTTCAGTGAGATTTGTGGTTCTTGCCATTTTTGCTAGGCTTTGTCTCAAGTGATCATAGCCTGTCTGGTACTTTAAGAAAGCCAGATGGTGTGCTTTGATTTTACTCTCTTGTGATGGAGAGGGACATGGCTGTCTAGGACTTTTAGGAAGGTTAAATTAAAAAATTCAACTGCTTCATCTAGTGGGAGGGTTTGTAGTATATTCCAGTAAATAGATTTTAGATGGTTGGTAAAAGTATGTGGGTTGAAACTGGTAAGGGTTCTCCGCATTATGTAATGATGTTGGCTGCGTAGCTGGGAGGTTTTATGTATGGCATAAGCTAGTTGGTGGTCGCTGACCGTACAGGTCCATTGCTCAGACTATATTGCTGTACATTACCATCAGCATTGTCGGTGTTGTTTCTCCCTCTGTGTGTGTGTGGGGGGGGGGGGCAGACGCACAGGTACCAGAGTTGTTTATGCACATTCCGTGTTTACCTCAGCTGCTTCTGCTTTAATCTGGCTGTGCAGTGATGTAACAATCTAGCCATGAATCTGTGTTGTGGCCATGATAAGGAGCTACTTGGCACTCTCACTGGCCTGGTTGCAATTGCAGATGCAGCATTTCTGTATCAGGATAAAGTATATAATGCATGTTCATCTGATTGGAAAAATATAATTTCCCAGTCTATGGTTCATCTGGAAAGGAAGATGCAATGAATTACTGCTTAATAAAACACAGTTTTCTAAAAGTTTTAAAATTATTGAAATTTTGTTAAGGCAAATTGAGACAGGGAGTGAAAAGTTGATCAATACTTCTTTACATTATATATTTTATTATTGCACTTTTAATTTTACTTTATTATAGCACATTTCTGTACATTTCACTGTAAGTAATCTGAAAAAGGTGTATGTATGTATGTATACTTTTTGTATGATGCCTGCTATAAGTAAAGTACAGTTGTGTACACTTACCATAAATGTAGATGTTCAAGTGTATTCACTGCCGCAGTCATCACATTTGGGGTGATCTGCTTGCAGTAGCCCTCAGTCGGCCTGATTATCAAAGTCTTGGGTCCTGCATCGGTTGCTGTCTCATCTTCCATGGCGTCAGGTAGTCAGGGGTATAAGGCATGCAGCCGAAGCCATTACATCAGTTTTTCTTGCCCCAGATGTCAGGTGCCCCCCCAATGGGAAGCAATTAAATGTATATTTTCAAGGTTATACCTTCAACAAAAAAGCAAATACACCAAAAAGCTTTCAAGCATAGTAAAGGAGTGTAAAGGTATAGCCAAAAGAAGTCAGGGGGCTGGTGGGCGGGTAACCAGGACTGCAACAGTGAATACACTCGAACATCTACATTTATGGTAAGTGTACACAAATGCACTATGTTCTTCGTGTTTCACTGTTGCAGTCATCACATTTAAGTAGATTCCCAAAGCTATGGATGGGAGGAGGAATTTAGATAGCATTAGGACCAGCTATAAGGCCCTGCAAGACTGCAGTGGCAAAAAATTGGCAAATGGTAATGCTTGGTGAAAGTATGCACTGAACTCCAGATAGCAGCTTCTAGGATGTCTCTGGTAGGGACACCTCTGTGAAAGGCTGTAGAGGCAGATACAGCCCTGGTTGAATGGGGTCTAACCCCTGTAGAATAGGTTTTCAATGGTGCTTATAGCTGAAATTAATGCAATGGCTTATCCATTTAGAAATGGTTTGCTTTGAAATACCCTTCCTCTCTGCCCCTGCAGCAAATGCCACCAGCAGATGTTCACATTTCCTTTGAGGTTTAGTCCTGCCCAAGTAAAATCTAAGTTGTTTGTGCACATCTAAAGAGCACAGTATCCATTCCTCTTTGTTCTGTGGATTAGAAAGAAGGTTGGCAAATGAATGGATTGATTAAGACCACACTGGATACCACCTTGGGCATGGAGGGGGGATTGGTCCTGAGGGACATACCGTCCGCATGAAAGATGATGAAAGGTTCCACTGCCATAAGGGCCTGTAATTCAGATACCCTTCTTGCTGAAGTGATTGCTAAAAGGAAAGCTGTTTTCCAAGAAAGAAATTTTAACTCTGCACTTGCAGCTGGCTCAAAAGGAGGCAAAGTGAGTTTTTCCAATACAAAGTTACGGTCCCAGGCTGTAGTTGGGGCTCTTCTGGGTGGTCTTAAGTCTTTGGCCCCTCTGAGAAACTGCTTGAGCAGTGGGTGAGACAAGAGGGGTGATTCTGTGTTGTAATGAGCTGAAATGACTGAGGCATGAATTTTGATGGAGGAAAACGAAAGGCCCTTGTGAAGCATCTCAGTTAAGTATTGAAGAATCTGAGGTAAATTGGGCGCTGCTGTGGCCATCCCTTGAGTTTGGCTCCAGGTACAGAATCTTTGCCATTTTTCAGCATAAGATTTTCTAGTACTAGGCCTCCTTGCCTACAAAATGACATCCAACACTTGTTTACTGAAGGATAGTAATGGAGACATTAGGTAATTAGCCAGGCTGCCAGGTTCAAGGTTTGAAGCTAGGGGTGCAGAATCTGGCTCTCCTGCTGTGACAGCAAAGTAGGGGTATGAGACAGGTGCCATGGGGCTAGCTGTGGCACACTGCACAAGAGGGGGTACCAGTGTTGGCATGGCCAGTCTGGTGCAATCAGTATCATCCTTGGTTTGTCTTGTATGATCTTTAGTAGTACTTTGGAGAGGAGAGGCAGAGGAGGAAAGACAAACTGACAGAGTTTTCCAGATGAAGGACAGAGCATCCAATTTCCAAGCTTGCTTGTGAGGAGTCCTTGTGCAGAATTTGTCCAATTGGTAGTTCTGGGGGGAGGCAAATAGGTCTATATCTGGGCTCCCCCATTTGTTTATCAACATGTTGAAAGTCTTTGGTTCCAGTTTCCACTCATGTGGGTCCATGACATTTCTGCTTAGTTTGTCTGCCAGTGTACTTAGTTTTCATGGCAGGAATTGAGCCTGTAGATGCACTTGGTAGCTCAAGGCTGTGTTCCACAGAGCCATGGCTAGTCTGCAGAGGGGGTAAGAATGAGTACCGCCCCTGCTTGTTTATGTACCACATAACAGTGGTGTTGTCTGCCTTTACCATTAATTATCCTGGAAGAATGTGGTCCTTGAAGGCTGTCAGAGTATTCTGTACAGTTAACATTTCTTTTTGATGGATATGCAGGTGCATTTGACTTTGGTTCCATTCACTCTGAATGCACTTCCCTGCCAGGTGTGCCCCCATCCATAGTCTGATGCGTCTGTTAGGGTGTGGGCAGCAGGGGGTAGAGTGAATAGTAATCCCTTGTTTTGTTAGCAGGCCTCTGCCCACCAAAGGAATTCTAACCGTAGGCAAGGTATGATAGGAATCATTGCTTCTAGATCCTGAGAAAGTTGACACCATAGGCTTTTTAGATACCATTGTAGTTTCCTCATATGCAGTCTTGCATATGGAATTAGTAGAATGCACAAGGCCATGAACCCCAAGGCTTGCAGTATTTGCCTTGCAGATAGCAGGGTTGTTGTGGCCACTAGTTTGAAGTAAGTTGTCAAATGAGTTTGTTTCTCTGGCATGAGGAAAGCCATCTGGGAAGTTCTGTTCAAGCTTGCTCCCAGGAAAATAATTTGTTGACAGGGTACCAGATGTGATTTCTTTTTGTTTATGGTGTACCTCAGACCAGTTAGCACCTTTTGTACAAATGCCAGATGATTCAAAAGTATGTCCTGGCTTTCTGCCTGAATTAGACAATTGTCCAGGTATGGGCATATTTAAATATTTCTTTGCCTGCAAAATGCAATGAGTGGAGCTAGGCACTTTGTGAATACCCTGGGCACAGTAGATAAGCCAAAGGGCAGTGCAGAGAACTGATAGTGCATGCAGCCTGCTTTGAAGCGTAGGTATCTTTTGCAAGATTCCCTGATTGGGATGTGGAGGTAGGCTTCCTTTAAAGCCAGTGTTGCCAACCAGGCATCTTTGCCTATCACGGGCAGCAAATGGTGAAGAGTAGCATCTTTTGGAATCACCAAAAAGGTGTTTAGGATAGAAACATCCAGGATAGGACGCCATGAGTTGTCTTTTCTGGTTACCAGAAAAGGTCTAGAGTAGAAACCTTGCCCCTTTTCCTCTTCTGGAACAGTCTGGATAGCCTTTAATCTTAAAAGAGAGACTATACTTGCTTTTGAGCCTCTGCCCACTGATTTGGGGGTAGATCTGGCCAACCGTTTGGGGTTGGTAACGTGTGGAATTGAAATCTGTATCCTTGGGAAACTATGTTTAAAAACCCATTTGCCTGGGTAATGAGTTCCCAGTTTTATGCTTGCAGAGCAATCTTTCCCCCTAAAACAGCAGTCAGTTGAGAAGTGCTTGGAAGTTTTAAAGTTAAGTCATTGAGACATCTTACCATAGGGGGGAGTCTTACTACTCCCTGATTTGGAAGTGGGAGCCCCACTGCTTAGTCCTGTGCATACCCTGGGACTGAAGCCTGGTTGTTCTGCTGGTTCTGGGTTTGAACTAAGAAGGCATGGAAGAGGCAGGAAAGGACCAATTTTTGAGGGCCAATGCCTAATAAACTTTGGAGGCTGCACTTGTAAGAAATCTTTAGCAGTTTGTATAAATTTAGCTTTTTCCTCCATCTTTTTAAGAACGTCTTCGGCTTTGTTGCCAAACAGGTGGTCCTGATTTAAGGGAGCATCCAGCAATTTAGTTTTAACATGATCTGGCAAAGATTGCTCCTTAAGCCAAGCATGTCTTCTACGTACAGACCCGGTGACAACAGGCCTGAAAGATGCCTCTAGTGAATCAAAACCATATTGCAAAGTATGCTTTCCAACCTGTTCAGCAGAATGCATTAAATCCTGTAAATTCTTACTTTCAGCACAATCAGGAATCAACATAATTTTCTGTTTAAGCAATCCAATAATATGCTGCTGATACTTTAACATATGAAACTGGCAATTTAAGGCCCTGATGGCCAAGGTTGCAGAGGTGTATACCTTCTTACCCCCATCTATCCAGGGCCCTGGAATCTCTACCAGAGGGGTTAGGATTTTTGGCAGTAGTAGCCTTAATGCCCTTGGGTCCCTGTGAAATGGTTTCAGGATCTGCAGTAGGATTTTTAAAAAGGAACTTGTGAGAATAAGAAACCCTGTAATATCTATCAGGTTTTCTGGGAGCAGGAGGTAAAGAGTCAGGGGTCAAGCTAGATTCCGAGAAGGCATCGTCAACAATGTCTAGCACAGGAGGGATAGCTAAAGGCCTGTGTTGGGGCAGGAGTAAGAGGTCTCTAAGCCTCTTTTTAGAATTAGAGTAATCCTGGCTTTCCCAGTGAAAATGCTCCCTAAGAGTATGCAATATTTCACCAAAAGAAAAATCCTCTGCGGGAGAAACAGAGGGAATAGAGTCCTCTGCATCAGAATCCATATAGGTAGATAAGGGCAAATCCTGGTCATCAGAGGAGACAAAGTTCAGAATCCTGGGCAGATGTATCATAAGCAAACTCAGTCCTAGGTCTTTTAGAGGGGGAAGGTTGGCTTCCCCTGATTAAAGTAATAAGGTCTTCAGCCATTCTTATTTGTTTTTTAGGCATAAAGGCCTGACCATGCAGTCTGGGCGTCAGTTTCCTAGGCATGGTTCAAGTTTTAGGACTTGAAGAAGATGTCGTTGGATTAATATGCAAGTCAGTAGGCCTGAATACACCCTCAGAAGCTGGTGCCTGCACAGCGGCTCTGGACCCATCCAAGGTAGATACATCCGCAGGTTCCACAGTTGAAGCATCTTGCAGCATACCAGACTCCGAACGGGTCTTAGTAGAGGCCTGCAAATCTGAAGTAGCGGGTATCAGGGGCTGCAAAAGCACCTCACTGAGTACCGACGAACTGGCGACTAGCTTAGGAGAAGCGTCGGCGGCAGCTTTGGACCTAGGCAGCCTGTCTCTGTCTTTATCTTTGCGTTTTTTTGGAATGTCAGTAGTTAGGTGGCTTACGGAAGACATCTGGATAATTGAACCGAGCACCAAAATATTTAGAAGGGAAAATATACAGACAAATAGTTTGTGGTTTAAATAAGGCACAAAACTGACAGCGAGGTACATCGTGGTCAGGGCCTAGGCAAGGAATACAGTACGAATGAAAATCTTTATGAGGTATTTGCTTTCCACAAGAAATACAATTATTGACTTTTACTGACATCGGTTTACAGCAAGAAAAAGTTTCCCCAACGGGGTACTTAGCTTTAGTTGAAGACTTCGGTTCTGAAACTCGAAAACGAAAATTTCAGGAGTCGGCCGACCGGCACTTGCGAACTGCTTCTGCTTTGGGCACTGCACAGCAAGAAATACTGATGTAATGGCATTGGCTGCATGCGTTATACCCCTGACTACCTGACGTCAAAGAAGATGAGACTGCAACCGACGCAGGACCCAAGACTTTGATCAGGCCGACTGAGGACTACTGCAAGCAGATAACCCCAAATGTGATGACTGCAACAGTGAAACACGAAGAACATCTATCTTTTCAAACATGTGCAGCAGGATCTTGTATAGCCACATGAGAGGTGCATGAAGCTCCCTTGACAATCCAAAAGACTGACTAACAAATGATCACACTTCAAACCTAAAAGACATAATACAAACTCATACAAAAACAGTATAAAAAACATCAGTATGGGACCTTGAAACATTGGGTACATGCCACATTCCCAAGTGCAGTGTGATCTTGGAGTTAGTACATATAATTAGAAGATGGAGTGGGGGTGTAGGGGGCTTGCACCTCCTGCATAAAAAGTTTTTCTTTTTTTGTTTCTGTGTTATGCCTTTCGAGGTTTATAGTGCAAACATTTGCCGATTGTTGTTTTTGTCTTAAGGAAATGTCACAAACTCCAACTGATATGCCAATAACTCAGGCCAATAGGACCTGAATTTAAAATCTCTCAAGTTGGACAGGTCTCAAAAGTGTTATCACCCCCCCGCCACCAAACATTATATGCTGCACAGCAAGCAATTCTGCTACTAGAAAATGAATCCAAGCTCCTATATGGAAATTGCACATATAGTTTTCTAACCTTTTAGCACCAAACAAGACTGGGCTAACTGTTGAGTCACTTACACCAGCTCAGCAAGTTAACAAATGAAATAAAGAAAATAAAACCACGGTACATTTCTGCAGTATGATCTCCAGTATGCACCATGGTACATTTTACTCCCAAAAATAACCTGCTGTTCTAAAATACTCATTGTAATTTTCCACATTACATAATGGAGGTATGCTGAACTTCCAGGAGCACATGCCCATTGAATACAACATCTACATCAAGATGCAAATTAAAATTGTACATCACAAAACATGTTACACCTGTTTAAAAATAAAAGTCGGGTTTGAAGAAAAAAAAAGTACAGTTTTGTACCTGCCATAAATGTAGATGTCCGATAAGTACGCATCTGCAGTCCTTACATATGGGTTGTCCTGCCTCAGGCAGCCCTTCGGTCGGTCGGATTCCAAAGTCTGGGTCCGGCGTCGGCTGATGTCGCCCTCTCCCCGACGTCAGAGCGCCTGGGGTATAAAAGCGTCAGCCGACGCCATCTTCCTCAGTTTTTCTTGCCCCGGATGCCAGGTGCCCTCTAAGGAAGGCTAAATTTGGAGAGATGCAAAAAATTCCAAACATGCACAGTAATATAAAATAAATACACCATAATAGATAACCCCAGCTAGCTATGAGAGGGATAAGTACCCCAGGAATACCACAGAGGGGAAGGAGGGAGGGTAAACCTGACTGCAGATGCATACCTATCGGACATCTACATTTATGGTAGGTACAAAATTGTACTATGTCCTTCAAGGATGCATCTGCAGTCCTTACATATGGGTAGAATACCATAGCCAATCTGGGGGTGGTAGGATCTATGTAAAGGATGGTGTAGCTAAAATGCCCTGCAGGACTGCCGTAGCAAAGCCTGCTCTGGATCTGGAATATAAGGGTAAATTGTAATGCTTGGAAAATGTATGCACGGAGCTCCATGTAGCAGCTTCTAAAATATCCTTGGTAGCCACCCCTCTTAAGAAGGCTGTGGAGGTGGCTGTGGCTCTGGTGGAATGAGGTCTAATGTTAGCTGGCACAGTTTTGCCATGAAAGGAGTAACAAAATCAAATGCAATTCCCTATCCATTTTGAAATTGTCTGTTTGGAAATTGCCTTTCCATGTGCACCAGCAGCATATGCTACAAACAGCTGGTCAGTTTTTCTGTAAGTTTTAGTTCTGTCCAAGTAGTAGCGCAACTGTCTGTGAATGTCCAGGGTATGCAGAAGTTTTTCCCCTCTGTTTTGTGGATTTGGAAAGAAGGTAGGCAGGTGAATAGCTTGGTTCAATGAAACCCTGGATACCACCTTTGGCATAAATGAAGGATTGGTTCTCAATGAGACTCTGTCCTGATGAAAAATAAGAAATGGTTGTACTGCCATGAGGGCCTGCAACTCAGATACTCTCCTTGCTGAGGTTATGGCCAGAAGGAAGGCAGTCTTCCAAGACAGGAACTGTAGTTCTGAAGATGCTGCTGGTTCAAAGGGGGGCAGTGTTAGTTTTTCCAACACGAAGTTAAGGTCCCATGTAGGCACTGGTGGTTTCCTTGGAGGATTGATGTTTTTAATTCCTCTTAGAAACTGTCTTAGGAGAGGATGAGAGAAGACGGGTGGATCAGTATTGTTTTCTGCTGAAATTGCTGAAGCATGAATTTTAATGGAAGAGTAAGACAGGCCATTGTGGAGCATTTCTGCCAAGTATTCCAGGATATGTGCCATGTTCATCACTGTCGCATCTAAGCCCTTTGTGGTACTCCAAGTGCGAAATCTTTTCCATTTTGCTGAATATGCCTTTCTTGTGGAAGGCCGGCGAGCTTCCATGATGATATCCTTCACTCTTTTGGATAGCTTATCCTGGGGAGGAGTCAACGTATTCTCCAGGCTGTTAGCTGCAAGGTTTTCAGGTTGGAATGCAGAGTTTTGTAATTGTGCTGTGTCAGGAGAAGTGGCCATTGAGGAAGAGGCCACGGTTTCGTGCGTGACATGCTCTTTAGCAGTGGGTACCAGTGCTGTCTTGGCCAGTCCGGAGCTATCAGAATCACTTTTGGCTGCTCTGTCCTGATCTTCAGTAAGATCTTGGTCATTAATGGAAGAGGTGGAAATGCATACACTGTTAGAGTTCTCCAGCTGAAAGAGAGGGCGTCCACTTTCCATGCTTGTGGGTGGTATGTCCTTGAGCAGAACTTCTTCAGCTGATGATTGTGGTGGGAGGCAAAAAGATCTATGTCCGGCCTCCCCCATGATTGTGTTATCTAAAGGAAGATGTCTGGGTGCAGCATCCATTCGTGTGCATCCATGATATTTCTGCTTAGGCTGTCCGCCAGTATATTGTCTTTTCCTGGCACAAACTGGGATTGCAGCTCTATATTGAGTTTCAGGGAAAGTTCCCATAGATTCATTGCCAGTCTGCAAAGAGGGTAGGAATGGGTACCTCCTTGCTTGTTTATATACCACATAACTGTGGTGTTGTCTGTCCTTATTAGCAGGTGGCCTTGATGCAGAAAGAGTTTGAAGGCCTCGATTGCATGTATCACTGCCAGCATTTCCTTTTGGTTTATGTGCATGTGTAGCTCTTTTTGTGACCATAGTCCTTGAATGCATCTGCCCTCCATGTGTGCTCCCCATCCGTGGTCTGAAGCGTCCGTTGTAATGGTTTGGCTGGTTATTGGTTTGCTGAAGGGCAGACCCCTGTTTGACTGGCTTGCTTGAGCCCAGCACAGAAATTCCTTTTGAAGGCATGGAATGAGTGGTATCAAAGTTTCCAAGCTGTGACTGTGCTGAGTCCATAAACTCCTTAGGTACCATTGTAGTTTCCTCATATGCAGCCTTGCTTGTGGAATCAGAAGAATGCAAGATGCGTTGTAACCCAGGGCCTGCAGGATTTTCCTTGCAGTCAGCTGAGTTTGTCTTGTCAGATTTTTGAAGTAATCCGGTAGTTGTCTTTGTTTTTCTTCTGTGAGAAAAGCCATTTGGGTGGTTGTATCTAGATTCGCACCCAAAAAAATTATTCTTTGGGATGGAACAAGTCTTGATTTGTGAATGTTGACTGTATATCCCAAGGCCTGAAGTAGGCGGATGACATAATTCAAGTGTTTTACCAAAGTTTGTTGGTTGTCTGCTTGTATAAGGCAGTCATCCAGATATGGGTATATTTGAATCCCCTGAAGTCTGCAGTGTGCAATTACTGATGCCAGGCATTTCGTGAATACTCTGGGCGCAGTAGATAAGCCAAAGGGCAATGCTGAGAATTGATAATGCTCTGAACCTGCAAGAAATCTGAGGCGTCTTCTGCAACTTTGTCTGATAGGGACATGCAGGTATGCCTCCTTGAGGTCTAGAGTTACCAGCCAAGACCCCTTGCCCAGCATGGGAAGGAGTTGCTGTAGAGTCAGCATTTTGAATTTTGGCACAATGAGGTAAGTATTCAGTGCGGACAAGTCGAGAATAGGCCTCCATTGTTTTTCTTTTCTTGGAACAAGGAAAAGTCTGGAATAAAATCCTTGGCCTTGTTCTGAAAGAGGAACCTTTTCTATAGCTTTCATTTGCATTAAATTTGAGATTTGCTTCAAAGCCTCTGCCCTTTGATTCGGTGGCAGGTCTGGCATGCCTTTTCTTTTTGGTAATGTGTGAAAATGGAACCTGTATCCTTTGTCTATTATTTGCAGTGTCCATTTGTCCCTTGTAATACTGTGCCAATTTTCTGAGAATAAAGAAAGCTTTCCGTCCAAAGGTGCTTCCAATTGAGCCCTGGTTGGCGGGGTCAAAGTAAAGTCATTGAGTCTGTCCTTGTGCAGCAGTTGTAGGTCCTGCACTACCTCTCTGGTTGGGAGGCTGCCATTGACGTCCTCTATAGGAGCCTCTAGCTTGCCGTCTACCTCTGGTACGCCTGTTCTTGCCTCTTTGAAATCTCTCTGTGTCTGGAAAGGACCAATTCTTGGAAGGCCAATTTCTGCTGAATCTTGGTGGTTGGACTTGGAGAAAATCTTTGACTGTTTGTACAGATTTTGCCTTTTCCTCAAATTTCTTTAAGACCTCCTGAGCAGTGGAGCATCCAGAAGCTTTGCTTTAACATGGTCTGGCAGAGATTGTTCCTTCAGCCAAGCATGCCTACGTATGACTGCACCTGTCATAGCTGACCTACATGAAGCTTCCAATGCATCATAACCACACTGCAAGAAATGGCTGCTAACCTGTTGGGAGTTATGTACCAGATCCTGAAGTGATTTGCGATCTAGGGGTTCAGGTGAAGACAGTTTTTTATGCAATTCATCTAACAAATACTCTTGGTACTGTATCATATGAAATTGACAATTTAATGCCCTCATAGAAAGCGTAGTAGAAGTATACACTTTTTTACCCCATCTCTCTAAAGCCCTGGACTCCCTTTCAGAGGGGAGTGGATTTTTAGAAGTGGCAGCTGCAACCCCTTTAGGGCCCTGGGAAATAGTTTCTGGATCAGCAGAGTGGGCCTTGTAAAGGAAAGGATGCGAGTCCGAGACCCTGTAGTACTTATCGGGTTTGACAGGAGCCGGAGGAAGAGTGTCAGGGGTTATGCTAGACTCAGAGTACACAGCATCAATGACATTCAAAACAGGAGGAATAGCCAAAGGTCTATGCTGAGGTAAATGCAAAAAAGTCCTTAATCTCTTCCTGGAATCAGAGAATTCCTGGCCCTGCCATTTGAAATGCTCTCTCATGGAGTGAAGGGTCTCCCCAAAGGACAGCTCTTCAGGAGGGGAGGCCGCGGGGATAGATTCCTCTGCATCAGAATCCTCGTAGGCCGAAAAAGCCTCCTCCTGGTAGTCCGAGAGAGCAGAGCCATCAGAGGCCTCTCTGAGGAGTGGGGATCAGAGGGCTCAACTCTGGGCCTTTTGTCTAGAGGAGGTTGAGAACCCCTGTCCGGATGTGGCTGAGAGCCCCTAATTAAGGAAATAAGGTCCTCAGCTAAACTTAGGATCTGAGAACCTGCAGAGGGTCCCTGAGGAATAGCCCTGGGAGGCAAAGCTTTTGTGTGTTTAGCAGCTTTAGCCCTGGTGAATGCCTTTATGGACATGGATGCAGGAGGCCTGGCTGCACCACGTGCTGGTGTAGTTTTGTCTAGAGGAATGGTGTCGGAAGTTTCCAGGACACCAGTTTCTGAAGGAAATTCAATAACCGACTCAGAAGGGGCCTCCAGGGCCGAGGTTGTCGGTTGAGCGCTTTCGGTGGTCGGAAGTACCAAGGACTCGGTTTCACCAGAGACCGAGACACTCGCGGTAGGCCTAGCCATGGTTTCAGCTGAAACCACGGTCCACGTGCGTCAGCCCTTGTCCTTCCGTTTCTTGGTCAAATGAGGAGTCGGAGTCTCCGACGGCATACTGTAAGAGAAACTAGCCCCAAAAAATTCCTCTACAAACTCCGCCCGATGCCTAAGAGTGCGTCGATTGAAGGAAGCACAGGCTAAACAGGCCGAGACGTCGTGGTCTTGGCCTAGGCAGAGGAGGCAGTAAGAGTGGAAATCCTTATGAGGTATTGGTTTCCCACAAATTAAGCAATTATTAACTTTATCTGACATCGGCTGAGGCAAGAAAGAGTCCCCAACGGGGTACTTAGCTTTTGAAGTCTTCAGTAGCTGAATTACAGGAGCTGGCCGACCGGCACTTGCGAACTGCTTCTGCTTCTGGCACCATGCGGCAAGAAAGACTGAGGAAGATGGCGTCGACTGACGCTTTTATACCCCAGGCGCTCTGACATCGGGGAAAGGGCGGCATCAGCAGACGCCGGACCCAGACTTTGGAATCCGGCCGACCGAAGGGCTGCCTGAGGCAGGACAACCCATATGTAAAGACTGCAGATGCATCCTTGAAGGACATCTGCAGAACTACTAATTCAGACTTTTCTTTACTGATTTATCCAGCTCAAATTTTTACTAGCTAAATAAGTAGTACTTGTTTTACAGTACAAGTCTAATTCGCTACTTGGAAACCATGAATATTCTTCGAATAATTCACAGCACTTACCCATCCTGTGGATTCAAGCATTTTCATATCTAATGGATCTCCAATGGGACGATCACTCAGAAGAGTTACTGCATGACAGGTTGCAAGCATGTGCAATAAAGGACATTCAGGAAGAAGTCGAGGTTCGTGCACGATTGGCTGGAATACATTATTGTCCACAGGTACAACACCCCAAATATCAAGTCCTTCCTCTGTCAGTGTGCCAGTCTATTAAAGAGGAAAAAATACATTTGTAACATAGCTCACCTGCCAAAAACACATTAGAATGGATTAGGAAACTACACCCCCCCCCCCCCAACAAAAATCTAGATATTAATCTGCTACCACCTCTCAATCCAATGGTACAACATTAACTAGCCCAGTTGTTTCCTGTTTTGCTCAATATCATCAGGTTTAATTTTAATACAACCCGATTTGTTCTACTAGATTAAAAAAATGTCATCAACTCTGAAAATAGTGTTAAAGGGAAATATCATTTCACTTCCTTTTGTTAACAACTCATACATTTTATATAAATTAACTTTTCATCCATAGCGTATAGTAAAATGAAAGTTTAGAAATAATGTTTTATGGTCTTTAACAACCCATCAAAGAAACAAACTTTTGAATGCCTGGCCATCTACTAGCCTGTACAGCAAAAGGCTTCTCCTGCCTGAAAGCAAAGAAAAAAAGAAAAATATCTGGATGTGCTCAATATAAACAATCAAGATACAGGAAGAATTTGTGTCATGTTATCAGAGCAGCAGCACAGCACACTCTGTATTTCATTCATTCATTCATTCGCTGATCCAATCAAAGCCATGGAAGCAGAGAGAAGGGTATTGCAGCCCATCCTAGCAAGGTGTGGGTTCAAGACAAAGACTCAAGCCTGGATGAGATGCTTGTCCATCAGAGGCAGCACCCACACACCTACTCAAACACTGCATGCATATATACAGTGTTCAGGATGGCCAGTTCACCTAACAGCATGCGTTTTATGTAGGAGAAAACCACAGCATCTGAAGAAAAGTCACAAGGATACATGCAGTCTCTGCAAACAGGATACCCTGGCTGGAACTAAACCACAGAACCAAAAGCTCTGAAGCAAAAATTCTAAATGCCACACCAAAGTGTCACCCCATACTCATTAATTAAAGACATTAAGTATATTTATGATTTAAAAAGCAATCCATCACCACAATGAAGTGAGATTCACAAATTATTGCCATGATAATGGGATTTTCTAAGATCAGTTTTCTCAGCTACAACATGCATTCACTTTGAAATAAAAAATATACAACTGTGTAAGGACACTCACTATGACAGGAAATGCTTGAATAAAAGACTCATGTTTACAGCATTATTCATTACTCATGGAAATTACCCCCAATTATACATCCACCCTTCAAGGCCTGACTTCCAAATATTTCAGACATCATTAGGTCAGAGCTGAACTCCTTCTCTCTGCCCAAATATTAGTCTGATGCTCATTTAAAAGAAGGTGCTTAGATAATTTCTAATTCCTTTTCTATATTTGGATTAATAACTAGTGCTACTGACTGGAGCAAATAGGACCTTTGTGGTCATCTGCCTAACTTCCTCTTGGAAATGCATGCACTGCTAATCTCCTCTCCTCACTACAAGTATAGCAAGAGGGTAGGGTCATGAATACACCCTGAGGATACTGGAAATCAGTTCAGTGGGGCAAGGGCAGAACTTCACATTGCCTCTTTCCTCCTGGGCTAAGGGGGGGGGGGGTTAAATATTAAAACAGAGGAACAGAACTGTCTGTGTTTGTGTTGGGTGGGCAAGCCAAAAACACTCCACCTCAAACTTCACCGCAAACAGGAAGACAGAAGACTAGACCAGTCCTCCTTCCAATCTCCACCTATAAATTAAAAGGAAACGTCTTAGGTGAAGGTTGGTGATAACCTATACCAAAGCAGTGAATCTCTTAAATGAAAATCTAGTGTTGTAGAAGTGTCCTCAGAAAACTGTAGTATGTGCATCAGATGAATCACTGCTGCAGTATCACTCAGTGAACTACAAGAGTGCTAAAGTTAACTACCCTGTCGAAAAGCGGTGGTCACAGCATGTCCTGCAAAACAGTAGCAGAAGTCTGCTTTACTCATAGAATGAATGCTCTATTTGCAATACCTGAAGGAGACCATATGAACTGTCATCTACCTCCTGGCTCCCGCAAGGATACTCTGAGATAAGACAGTCTTAAAAAACACTACATTAGCAGTTTCTGAACTTGGTGAAGTGAGCTTTCTGTCCCTCTAGAGTTCTCCTCTGATTCTCATAACAAAACACAAAGCATTACCCAGCCTTTTGATGAAGTCCACATTGACACTAACTTGTCTCTGACCATGTGAAGTCCTTTCTATACAGTACCCAAAGTAAATGTTTAAGTTCAGGTGCTTGAACCAAAGTACTGTTTGCATTTTGTATTGTTCCAAGGTTGTCTAATAAACTACAAAAGTGCTAAACAAGAATTTCTAGTGTCTCCATGTTTTTTTTAATTTACTGTACAAAAAATAAGTAGATGAAAACATAAGGCATTATAAGTACAAACAATAAAACGGGAATATAACACAAAAAAACAGTAGGCAAGGATGCTTGAGTCATAAGACTTTTGAGTGATGTGCAGATTTGGGTGTTTAATGTGTCTATCTGCTAATTTTTGTGTAAACGTACATGCGTGGTTGCATCCAAGAGCATCAGTAAAGGAGTACATGTGAGAGAATTTAGTGAGATATTGATGACCAATGGATTTAAAGTGCATAGTTACAGTCACACACTTACCTTGCATATCACAGAATTGATCCCTCCACAGCCCTACTGCACTTTGTTCCCATCTGTGCTTCCCTTAAGGAAGGTTATTTAAAAACATTTGTACATTATTACATCTCACTCCATGACATCTCTGAAAAATTAATTGAACTTTACTCTTGGGAATATCTACAGACTGAGTATGCGCAGGAGTGCCCTTTAAAGATGCAGTACAGTACATATGCAGGGCTACAACCATTAAAGTTTATAGATGCATCAAACTAAGGTGACTGACAAAGTGAGGTACTGCTAGCTATGCCAGGAGAAGTGGATGTGTAACACATGCCAGCACAGCTAGCTGGAATTTTGTAAAGAATAATATATGTCATTTGTATATCAAACTGATTTGTACAGATGCTTGTGTTGAAAACTGTATTTGTAAAGGTGCTTGTGTTAAAAATGTACCAAGAGTGTGGACAGAAAAAGAAATATAAAGAAATAAACATGTATTATTGTAACTGTTTAAATGCATATGTTAACAGAGGATACTGGAAGAGAAGAGGTTAATCACAGTTCAGCTGCAGGTAACTTTTAAAAATGTTATGAAATTAAATTACTGGGCCTAAGCCATAAAGATGTTATCTCACTGTTTTGAGTGAAGCCAGATACATGTCTCCAAGTATGATTTGTTAGTCTCTGTAGGAAGAGCAGAAGTGTTGAAAGTGTTTTACAGCTTCCAGATGCTGCAATAAACTTTAACAAAGCTCGAAATATGTATTGTAACACATGTGCTGCAGCTTCTAGTGATGGGGGTGGGAAAAATGACCAGATGTGTATGATGCCATTCTGTAATCTAGGGCAAAAATTATGTTTTAATACCAGATGAGAGAGAAGTCTCAAGGAAGTCTGTTTTTGTAACATGACAAAGAAGGATCCCTCACCTACTTTATCTCACCTTGCTCTAGTAAGTAACCAGAGAATAGTAATTCTTTAGATCAGTCAGGAAACTATGGTGAGATTATTCAAATACTATTTTTCTGTATCTGTATAAATCTATTCATCTGTGATATTTTAATAATTCCTGTGACTGAAACTGATGTTTACTGTAAAAAGATATTCTGTATTTTCATTATTTATTATTAAATATATTCAAACTTTTCCCTGTGTCTGATTCTTTAGAGCATATTTTAAACTTTGAGAGAACTCATATCTATTTGGTGACTCTGTGGCCACTCCTGAAAGCCCTACTTTATCGTCTGGGCAACATGGGGCATAGCTCATAAATCTGTGCCAGCCTTTCCCAAGTGTGCGTGAAATTCAAATCTCAAAGTGTGTGTATTAGCTGTTTAGAGCAGGGACACAAAGCACTGCTTTCACAAAGAGGGTGGTAGAGGACTTGCTTGGACACTCAACTGAGAACTCAACCCTACAGCTATGCCAGTGGAGAGTCTTACTGGGGGACCTGGAGAGAGAGAGAGAAAATCCCACACATCGGACTGTGTGTGTTCCCCCTGTGTGCTCTTAAGGGAAACTATGCTTGATGCAGAAAGCTGAATCTGGAAATACTGTGTGTATCTGTTTTTGCTCCAAGTGAACTTCCCTCTCCAGTGTCAGTGGTTAAGATTCAGGCTCCTTAATTACTGGCCCACAGAGGGGACGTCACAGTAGTAAAGTGGGATAAAGCTACAACTACAACCCAGCCCACTTGAATTCAGTTAGTAGTGCAGGAAACTGACCAAACTGGCAGGGAGGATGGGTATGCTAACTTTGTGGAGGGAAGCATGTGCCAGAGCATCATCCAGTGCATTCTGGCAGAGGTTGGAGTCCCTTGCTATGCCAGCCTTGCGGCTGCAGGATGCATAGATTCATAGACTGTTACTAGGCTAATGACCCTGGGGGCCTTTCTAAGCCTAACCAAGTTTTCCCAAAAGAACAATGATGTCCTGCATTAAACAGGACATTGAGGGCCAGGCATTTATATACAGAATATGACAGACTTGCCCTATGGTCAAAGGCAGGCCCACGCTCAATGTGTTCCTCTCACTGCCAGCCCGGCTGGGGAGAAAGGCCAATAACAAAATCCTTTGCATAGAGGAATGATGGCCTCTCAGGTAGCCCATTTAAGCAATTGCCTGGCAGGAAACCTAAACCAATAGAGTCCGCCTTCGGGCAAGAGCTCTCCCTTACGGGTGGAAGACCCTCCTGCCAAAATGAACATCTTGGGTCTGCAAGAAGATACTTGCTGGTTGGGGGAGAGATTATGGGCTGACAGAGGTGGATTGATGGTCATGCCATGGTGCAGCAAAAAACAGTGAAAAAATGTTTAAGGATGCATTCCCATGCTAGACCTTGAGTGATGATGTGTGTGAGGGATTCAGTAGAGTTATGTAGGTGGATAATATAAAGTTTACAAAACATACTAAGAAACCACTCATGTCATTTTAATCAGATGTGGTAGAAAAATACATTGTGCCACTTAAATTACAAAATCTTGTGATGTGTACTAAAATTGTCACTAGTTCTTCTCCCCTCACTGTTTTGCATGAAATGACACAGTGACATAATGGTTAAAGTCTTTGCCACAAAAACACAAGGTCCTGGGTTTGATCCTGACCTATGGTCACTGCATGTACAGAGTTTGCATGTTCTCTCTGAGTTTGTGTGGTCCCCCCCCCCAACTTCTAAAAACATGCTGGGTGTTTCTTCCTAATTAATGAAAACTTCTAGAATCAAACCCAGCCTTGGCAACTGAATATGAAATGACAGGCCAAATGAGTGCATCCCCCCAAAAAAAACAGAGCCACAGGTAGCAACAAAGACTCTAAGTGGTGCCTACTGGGGAAAATGATGTAGTCCAATCACTTCAGGGAAGAAAACAAGCCATGTCCAGCAGTATAAAATTGTCTTTAGGTAATTTGGTCATACAAGACAATGCCATCAAAAAATGTGCCAAAAGTATTCAGGATCCAGCCTACTCTGATGAATGCCAAAAATCCATATTAATGGTAGGATGGGGTCTATGTACCTCTATTACCCAGTACAAGCATGCCAGAAAGCTCAGCAACCCTGGTCCACTAAGCTGCTGGCCACCTGGTGTCTAGCTGCCTAGCTTGGGTTACCTGAGATAGCTCTGTTGAGCAAAAATTGGATATTAAAACTGAACTAATAAAAATAAAATAAGGATTGCTAGACTGATGGGATGCAAATTGGGGGTCTATATTACTAGACAAAAAGATCACAACAGCGAATGTATGTACATAGACACATGTACGTCAATGTACATACTGAGCGAAACACCTAAACGGCGAAAACTGGAATGCCAAACGAGTTTCGTCATCATAATGCGCCACACAGGTAGTTAAAATCTAAACTAAAATATTAAATTAATTAGCTTTTGCAGGGGGGCAAGCACCCCTGCAACCCCCACACCCCCTACTTAAATATACCAACTCCAAGACCGCACTACAGTGGGGAAAAGGATATATTTCCTTATCCCCACCATTGTGCTGCTGGCTATGAAACATGTTCGGCGTTCCGGTTTTCGCCATTTAGGTGTTTTGCTCTGTATGTACATCGACATAAATGTGTCGATGTACATACATTCGCTGTTGTGATCTTCCAGTCTAGTAATATAGACCCACAAATTGGAACTGGATAAGATGATGGCAAGAAAGAAACTGCATATTCTGTGTATTCCAGAGACAAGGTGGTAGTCTCTTGGCCTGAGATGCAGAGTTTACCACTTGGAGAATGGACAGACTAGTAATCATCCTCCAGTGTAAACATAAGGGCAGTCTTCATAATCTCAGCCTATGTCACCACAACAGAAAGAGAGAGCAATCAGGAAGTGGTTGTATTACCTTTTAGATAAAAGGAAATCTGTATGCTAATATTGGGAAAGATAGAACAGGATATGAAGACTGGCTGGGTCAATGTGGTGGGGCAACAGGAATAATGAAAGAGGGACCATTCTAGACTTCTGTTTGGCAAATAGCCTTAATAATGGGCTGGACATGGTTCACCAAGAGGGGCTGTCACAAGATCACCCACAAGAGTGGTCATCATGCACCTCAAGTAGACTTCCTCCTTGGGTAAAATCAGGGACTACAAAATCATCCCCAGAAAAATGGTCAACCCCCAGCATAGACCACTGGTGGCCATAATAAGCTACAGGCAGTAGTCAGAGAAAGTTCTGAGGTTAACAGCAACAAGGCTGAAGACCTGGAAACTGACTGGAGTGAAAGCACAAGTTCAAGGGAATGCTAAGAACTCTTGACACTTCAGGGAGAGGAGGAAGTAGGTGGGACCAAAGAAGAATGGCATTGATTCAAGACAGCATGAATGGAGATTCGAGCAAGACATTGGAATAAGGTACATAAGGAATGCTGGCGATGGAATGTTGAAGTCCAGAAAGCTATCAAAAGAAAGAAGTAGGGTAGGAAGAAGTGGGAGATAGAAAAGATGGACCAGTCTAAGGAGGAGTATTGGCTGGCAACAAACAGGGTAAGGGAGCAGTTGAAATGGCAAAGAACAAGGCACCAGAGAAACTCTACCATCTGGGACTTTAAACAACTGTAACCCAATCTGAGACTGAAAATTCTCAATTTCTGATCAGTGACCTACCCCAGTAAATAAACATACACGTTTACAGAAATTAATTAATTAATTAATTAATTAATTAATTAATGACAGTAGAAGAGTGGCTCTGAACTGAAAGAGGTTGCAATTTGTTGCAACACCATGGCCTCATAAAAATAGTGAAAAATGGGTTGTTTGATTATGATGATAATGAAAGAATAAAAACAGAATAATTTGCACAAAACTAATAAAATGACATGGCACTGAGCTGTTAAAGCTGTAATTGTTGTTTGTCTTTTTGGCTTTTCCCGGTTAGGGGTTGCCACAGCGGAACTCCGGCCCGCTAATGATTGGCAGTAGATTTTTATGGTGCCGAGTTGCCAGCCTGATGCCCAACCTTCAACGAAGGCACGTCCATTCACGCATGTCTTTCGGAGGCCACTCGACCGCGGGGAGGACATGCAGACTCCACACAGAAGGCACTCCAGCTGAGAATCGAACAGGAGAACCTCTTGCTTTGCTGTTAAAGCTGTAATACAAAGCAATAAAAACTCTTGATAAATTCAAGGTACTCAAGTGGCAGAGCAAATCAAAAGGTATTAAGGGAACATTTAAAGGTGGTTAGAGCCGGGGACTCTGACAGCAAGTCAAGTAGAAAATTTCACACATATATGGACCCTAGTAAAGCAAATGCATAACATTCAGAGGATTCAAGCCACACCGATAACATACAGCCAACTGAGAGGTGGAATGCAGGGACTGAGATGGCAGACTGTAGGTCAGATCTGCAGATAGGAGGGACTCAAGCCATTCATGGCAAGGTAGACAAAGATCAGACATTTATAAAGTATGCATTGCCTGATCAGAAGCCAGTGCTGCAGTTTTAGTTCAAATTGCATCAAAAGTTGTTACCTGTGCCCCCCCCCCACTAGATAATAGTATTAAAAAACATTTTTAGTAACTGTCAGGAACTTAAATAGAGATTGTAATACTCCTTTACAGAAAGCCACAGAAGATCTCAGTCCATGTATGCAGTGTCATTTCAAAGGACCAGGGCAAGGTCTCCCCACCTTTCAGTAACAATGTAACACCCATTCTGACATACAGTCTTTCATGACAGAGTTCCTTTACACAGTTTGAGCAAGAGAGTTACCAATGCTCACATTTATGGGAAGGCATTTTCACCATATTGTGCTTTTATGAACACTTTATGTCCACAGTTTTAAGTAAAACTCTTACTTATAACTAAAAGCTCCAAAAAGCAGTGCATGCACACATTCACAGTAAATTTCAAAGCCACCTCTGACAGAAACTTTGGGCTGGAATACAGATAAAGTCTGCTCTTAACGTAAAATCCACACCAAGGCATCTGGAGCATCAAAACTGTTTGGGTCAAATGTGACATTGGTCAGATGTTAATGTGGTACCTATGGGGTTGAGAATTTTTAAACGACCTATGGGGGTAGAAATTGACCAAGAACAGTATGTGGAATGTAGCAAAATGTTTGATAACTTCGGTTTTACTTTCATGAGATATCTTATCTCATGTAATGACAAAAGAATATGTAAATTGTTAACTGAAATTGAACAAATGGATCATGTTATAACTACTGATTTATTGTTTGATGAATATGTGATGAACTTTGATGCCCAATTTTCATGGGTAGATAATCAGGTTAATAATCAATATGAAAGAAAGTGTAAAAAATTAAAGTGGGATTTATTACAGTATGAGAAAGGAGAAGCATATGTATTTGAAGTAAAGACAGTCAGTTCTGAGAGGAAAGTTAGATATAATAATAGAAATAATACAAATCACAATCAGTTTAAGTTTAATAATAATAGGAGTTATTTTAGTGGGAATAGGTCCAATCATTTTTAGAGGGGAAGCAAATGAGAGAAAATGGGGGCAAGGAGGAAGAAAGATACAGAAGCAGGCAATATCAAGAGAACAATCCACCAAGAAAATGGGATTAGGTACACCAGGAAATGGTGAGAAAGGAATAGTTAAACATAATGATATACATTACAGATGGAAGGACTTTAGTATATACAACTATACCAATGTAGAAGTTACCACTGATATGTTCTCTTTATTATCTAAAGGTATGAAGTTCATTCCTAACAATTCCGGTAATATTATAGATTATATAGTGGATTTTAAAAAATATCTTAGGAAGTTAAATCTGGCTATATACTTCAGAGGGAAGGAAACACTGAATGTGGAAACCTTCAGGCAACCCAGTCATTTCACTCCACCATTGAACAATACCCTAGCGACTTATGAGAGGATGGTACTTAAGGAATTGTATGCCATTATGGACAAAAGTAAGAACTATGTCACCAATTTAACTGAGAATGAATATGAAGTTATGAAGGAGTTGCAAAATAATGACAAAATTAGATTAATGAAGCCTGACAAGGGAGGGGGTATAGTCATATTTAATACGGAAGATTACAATAATAAAATAAGTAATATATTATTTAATTCTGGGAATTATATATCAACATCCATCAACGAAGTTAATATAGCCAATCATAAGATAGATTTGATATTGGAAGACCTATTAGTAGAGAACAGAATCACTATTGATTTATATAATTATGTGAAAATAAAGTATCCGATTATTAGTAACATAGTGGGGATACCCAAAGTGCACAAAGATATGAATGAACCTCCATTTAGGCCCATAATATCAGGGAGCAACTCAAAAACTTTTGAATTAGGGAAAATCATAGATGGTTGGTTAAAAAGTGCATACAAAAATATCTCACATATAGTGAAAGACTCTTGGGATTTCTTGGCAAGACTTAAAAATGACTTCATTTCTGAAGATTGTATATTGGTGACAGTGGATGTTGTTGATTTGTTCTCAAGTATACCTCAGGAAGAGGGACTTAATAGATTCCAGGACAGTATAAAAAAATATAGTAATTTAACATGGGAGAAAATAAGTATTATAATGTTATTTATGGAATTGGTCCTGAAAAATAATTTTATTATGTTCCAGGGTGAATACTACAAACAAAGTAAGGGAGTAGCCATGGGGGCGGCATGTGCCCCCATGTTTGCAAATTTATTTCTACTAAACTGGGAGGAAGAATATATACTTGGCTCAGAATGGAAAACTAATATAAAATGCTATCTGAGGTTTTTGGATGATGTGTTTATGGTGTGGAAGGGTGGGGTGGACACTATAAAGACATTCATTGAATATCTGAATACTAGGAATGATTTTTTAAGATTTACTTTTACCATGGATAAAAAAAGTATATCTTATTTGGATACGAGGATTACTATAGATGGTAATAAATTCAAATCTAATTTATATAGAAAAGACACATTTAGTAATGACTATTTAGAGTTCAATAGTTGTCACCCAGCACACCAGAAAAAAAGCATCATCAAGGGACAATGTATACGAGCAGCAAGAATGACATCTAACTATCAAGATATGGTAGAGGAGCTAAATAAGATAGCTATGATGTTTAAAGAAAGGGGTTACCCGAAGGGGATGATAGTGGATGTAGTGAATTATGTCACTCAGGAATGGGGAAAAAAATATAAACCTATACTGGGAAATAACATGGTAAATAGTAATTCTTCAGACACACTTACCCAGGAGTTTAGAAGAGCGTGTGTTATACAATATGCCCCACAAGTAGGTAAAATTAGGGATGCAATTGAGAAGAACTGGAATATATTAGAAACTGATGACAATGTATATAATATAGTAGGAAGAAAACCCACATTTGTGTATAGAAATGGACTTAACCTAAAATCCAGGTTAAATAGGATGAATGGTATTACCAAAAGTGAGCATGGTACAACCAAATGTGGCAGATGCAATCAGTGTAGATTTATTACAGGGAAAACAAGCATAATTCTGGATAATATTCACAAGACAAATATCACCTTTTGTAAGGGGAATTGTAGAACAAGAAATGTTATATATTTAGCCAAGTGTCAAACATGTCCAAGTTATTATGTAGGAATGACCACACGGTGTTTGAGAAATAGAATTTATGAGCACTGTTATAAGATAAGAAAACAAGATGGAAACAATGCATTATGGAGACATTGTGAAGCACATAATGAATGTAAGATGTTTGAGTTTGGTATACTAGAACACATACTAGAGAATCCGAGGGGGGGGGAATATAAAGAAAAAACTAATGGAAAAGGAGACACGTTGGCAAATAAAATTGAATGCATCAGAAAGCCCAGGGCTTAATGATACCATATCTATAAAACCCATGTTGGACAAAAAGTAAAGTGTTATCTAGGATATTTTTCTCATTAAGGTGTTTATGACAACATAAAAACATAAAAATGTGATGCTAAAGCAGCCATTCACTCTGAAGCTTTTTTATATTTTTTACAGTTTTTAGCTTTGTGAGGTTTTAACAGCTAATGTTTTAAAAATATTATAATGTAATATAACATATGACATGTGAATATGAATGTACGTTCAAAACAATACAGATATACACAAGGATTTTTTAAAGCAAGTTATTAGAGGGAAGGAATAGTTCTGAGGGAATCTAGCACTGTGCACTTTAATCAGTTTTCCATGGTTAGTCATTAATTGTTTTTAACTAATTAATGTGAATGACGCTATTGGATAAAGGAGACTATATAATATGTAATTAAGCACTTTCAAATGGTTCTGAAGAAATCTACAGGAGTAGATGAAAGCGCTCAACCTGTTTGTGAAGTTATTCTGTTTTAACAGTTCGTATTAAAGAAGGAATTTTATTATTCAACGCAAAAGTGTGCCAGTGCATCATTATTTCAACTGGGACTGTTTCAGCTCTTGTGGGGCTGCATTTGTTTTATAATGTTTGGGTCAAAGTTATAGCAACCAGAAATAAAGTTTTCTAAGACAATAAATGCATGCGGCATAAAGCTAATGGTTTGGATAATGGCAGGGTCAACAGCTCTAAAACAAAACATACACACCACAATAGGCAGAAACTGAAAAAAAATGTTTAATTTCTTAACCAGGTAACTAATTGGTGAAAAGACATTTTTCACCCACAATATGAACCATGTAGACTGGGCAATCACAGTTGATCAAAATACACATTTAATTACAATAACTGAAGTTTGAAAACATTGTAGTAAACATGAAAAAAGAATAAGCCTCCACCACTGTCACCATTATACTGAAAAATAAACAAGTCAGTTTAATATAGTTTATACAATGAGTACTCAATTCTATACATTTGAGAAATACATAACTACACAGAGGATGGTGCAAACAAGCTGCATTGCACATTTATCCATGTTATCTTTTAGTGCACAGTATACATACTTCTGATAAATATATGCATCTTATTCATGCTATCAAATTATACACAATGTACATACCTCTGATAAATTAATGCATACTATGCATGCAACACACAGAATGTTGCCTTAGATCACTTAGTTTTCTTTATACTAACTTCAGTGAGTGAAGCACTTGCCAGTGTCTTTAAAAATTTACATTTGTTTAGTTAAGTTTCAAGTTGTTGTCTTTTATATCATTGATCATACGAGCTAAGCCTTGTGGCAATTCAGACCAACATAACAGTGCAATCTTAGAAAATGCTCCTTCAGTGTGGCCAGCTTAGAAGAGACTTATCATTTTACAGACAGGTTGTTCTTTTTCAAACTTTTTTTTAAAGGTATGTAGGGTCAGAAGCTCTTTTAAAAGGGTATATGAAGGATCAAATGACTTTTGGGGATGATATAAAGATATTTGTGACTTCTTGTCTCCTGAGGGGAAAAACTGCAATGTGCTTCTAATGAAACCACTAGGTCAAACAAGCAAATAAACATTCACTGCAACATAAATTTGTTTTGTTCATTCATTCTGGTAGGTGAAATAAAAAACAAAATGGCAGTGCTCACTTTCAGAAAGAGACTAACTTAATGTTTACACAACTTCTAAAGGCAAAAATTCACCATAATTTAGAGTGACTGCAGCAATGCCGATCTCACCTTATCAAAACAGAAGAGCTTGACTTTGCCACAGATATTAATTCGTGGAGGGCTGATGCAGAATATCCCATGCTTCTTTAGTCTTCTTTGAGCATAGATAGTTCCAACAGTCATGGCAGCTGGGAGAGCAGGTGGTACAACAATAGTTACGAGGTCCAGAACCATGACTACTATTTGAGATACTGACACCTGTTGGAAACAACCACAGATACATCAGAAAAAAACAAAAGTTTCAGACAAACTTATTCAGCCTAAAACTTCAGCATAGTTTTACTTGCCTTTTTCACGTAACACTTCATTTATTGCTTACATTACTATAGCTACACTTTAGCTATACATTCACATGGTCTTGAGTATATGCAAATGAAGATGTGGAAATTATATCCATTTATTCTTGCCCTATGTGCCAAGCTCAACCACAGTTTTTTTTATTTAAACCGGAGTTACACTGTCATACCTTAAGCTTACTCATGACGTGTGAAGTAAATCTATGAAGAATCACTGGTAGTAAATCTCAGGATGAAGCTGAAGACACTAAATTAACAGGGAGACAACAACCTAAACTTTTCTGTTTTGTTTTTACATCAATAAAAATGAAAGGTATTTACCTGCACAGAGCTACAAACTACATATAGGACAGTTCTCACTCACTGCATTTTGCAAAGTATCCTCCTTCCATCATAGCAACACTAAAAAAAGAGCACTGCACTTTGTCCTAAGTATATACCTCTGCTACAGGATTTAAATAGACCACTTAAATATAAACTTTAAATCAGTACACTGTTGAGTAGTTTAACTTCAGTGGTGGTGCAGCGGTAGCGTTGTTGCCTCACAGCAAGAGGTTCTTCCGTTCGATTCTCGGCTTGGGTTGGGAGTGCCTTCTGTGTGGAGTCTGCATGTCCTCCCAGTGGGCTTTCGAAAGCCATACGTTGAATGGGTGTGCCTTCGTTGAAGGTTGGGCGTTGGGCTGGCAACTCGACACCATAAAAACAAACTGCCAATCATTACCGGACCGGAGTTCCACTGTGGTGACCCCTAACCGGGAAAAGCCAAAAGACAAACAACTGTTGAGTAATTGAACAAAGCTGGGGCAAGAGAATTTGATGACCTTGGCAAACAAGCATTAGCACCCCCTTGAACCTTAAAAAAAAGTTGATCAGTTTACAAGCTGTCATTAAGTGATCCTGAAAGAAATTATTATTAGACTACCTGTAAAAGATTTGTTAAACTTTTATTTCTTTAAAGGCAGTACTGAAATTATCTTTAAATATCAGAAGTTTGACAACTACACAAGCTATCGAATAAGAGATCACAACTGTAGCTGCTTATTAAACAGCCTAACAGCTGGTCAAACGTCCGTTGCACTGTGTCACTTACTAGACATCTTGAAAACTGCCAAATATGTATTTTTTTCTAAAGATGGCGTGCAAAAATACCTTTTAAAAAGTAACATGGGAAGAAGCAGCATTTCAGTTCTAGGAAGACAGCAGGGCAGAACGAGGCATGCAGAGTCACAAACCCTTAGAAGAGGGGTGGCAATGCAAATGGATAGCCGGGGCAGACCTTAGGCTCATCAAGTTAGTGGTAGCCATAAATCAGGATTTACAGAAGCATGCACTCACATGTAGAGTGCATCTTTGGCCTCTGTGGTGACACAGATCACATGTACATTACCCAGGGGCAGGGTTAGGTCACTATAAAAAAATGTTCTCCTCCCTACCACCACATATACACACACTGCTGGAAATATAGCAAAGGCATGAAGCACCCTTAATGAAAGCCACTTAGGGCAGCTCTCTCTCGGATCC